>NC_083579.1:63892370-64084870 GCF_027579695.1 Neoarius graeffei
CTTCTGTAAGGTGATTCTGAACCTCCTGGTCTTGCTTTCCTCACTTCCAGGGTTGTAGTTCATTTAAATAGCAAAATGCTAAACACTAAAATAGATGACAACCCTGATTTATCATGTTATATGAAGCTTCTACAGTTGTCTGCCCAATTTTATAAATTATGCTTTTTATGATCCGTATACCACTTCACCCCCTCACTGCAGACACATTTATTATGGCACAAGGTAGAAAACGTTATCCATAAAACGCAGCATGGAATGTTAATAGAACTCAATGTCCTACGGCAAGTTGGTATTATATTATCTTCAGATATTACTCCTGATAAAACAAGTGACTCCATTTGTTGCTTGTTTTGTGTTTTCATTCAGACAGAGTAAGGAGATGAGGGCTAACCAAGCAAAATCATCAATGGAGAACGGTAAAGCCATCAGTCAAGACAAAAGCATCAAAAACAAGGCTGAGCGAGAACGGTAATAGTCCTGTTAATATCCGAGCAGTCATATGTGATCCACCATTACAAAAACCAATCACATGGGTCAGATTTTCAACTTTGAGTTATTGTGTTTTCATGGAGGGAGGGCCATTTAAAAAAAAAAAAAAGCTTTCCAATGATTCACAGATCAAGACATTTGACCAGTATACCACAGAGATATGGGCACTGGAAGTAGTCAGATGTTACTTTCTATGAAAAGTCAGAAATGGAAAAAAATCTGCTTGTAAAGTGTACTAGATAAACCCCAGAGTAATGTACATTTCAAAAAAGAGATATGAAATTTGGGGCACATGTTTGTTTATGGTGGGCAACACGGTAGTGTTGTAGTTAACACTGTCACCTCACAGCAAGAAGGTCCTGGGTTCAAGCCCAGGGCTGACTAGGGCCTTTCTGTGTGAAGTTTGCATGTTCTCGCCGTGTCTGTTGTCTCTTTTCCACCAAAGCAGTTCCAGGGCTGGTTCGGGGCCAGTACTTAGTTTGGAACCGGGTTTTCTGTTTCCACTGACAAAGAACTGGCTCTGGGGCCAGAAGAACCGGTTCCAGGCTAGCACCAACTCTCTGCTGGGCCAGAGGAAAGAACCGCTTATGTCCGCATGAGGGGTGGAGTTGTTAAGACCAACAACAATAAGACCGTGAAAGATCGCCACTTTTAAGCGATGAGAAGCAGCAGCTGTACAAACGCGAAGTCATTTATTATTATTGTTGTTGCTGCTGCTGCTTCTTCCGTGTTTTTGCTTCGATATTCGCACCAAGGTTTATGCAAATGTAGCGACGTAACTGACGTATACAGCGACATAATGACGTGGCTTCCCTTAGCACCGCAACATATGGAAAAGCAAACTGGTTCTCAGCTGGCTCGCAAGTTGAACGAGTTGTGAACCAGCACCGGCCCTGAACCAGCCCTGGAACTGATTTGGTGGAAAAGGGGTATGTGTGGGTTTCCTCCGGGTGCTCCGGTTTCCCCCACAGTCCAAAGACATGCAGGTTAGGCTAATTGGTGGCTCTAAATTGGCCGTAGGTGTGAAATGTTTGGTTGTCTCTGTGTCAGCCCTGTGATGACTTGGTGACTTGTCCAGGGTGTACCCTGCCTCTCGCCCATAGTCAGCTGGGATAGGCTCCAGCTTGCCTGCGACCCTGTACAGGATAAGCGGCTACGGATGGATGGATGTTTGTCATGGCACCGTAGATAGATAGAGACACCACACACACAATCTTTTTATTGTATCTTTTCATTGTACCTTTTCAGGAACATGTTCTTAACATATTTTCAAAATCTAGGTTGTGGAGTGTGTGGGGAGGGTCGTCCCCCCAAAAAAAAAAAAGTCTACAGTTCAGTTCAAGAGTTCTATGAAAATGTTGTCAATTTAAATCATGAATAACAACAATGCCCCCCCCCCCACACACACACACACTTCATCCCCTCTGCTATGGCCACGGACATGCCCATGATCCACGTGTGCTTCTGTGGCCAGATGCACATCCTTGCCCACATCCATTACTTTGAGTCTGTCCGCCTTATCCTTTATCTACCTGCACCTGTATCTCTTCATCCTCTAACCCATCTGGAGGCAGCAAGTCTGGTGTAGGGCTCATGAACACATCCAAGCCTTTGTTCTTAGAGATACTGTTGCCTAGCTAGCAAAAGTCCAGGTGAGGGAAGTGTGAGTGGATCATTTCTTTGTGAACCAAAAATTGATATGGTGTTCCCTCAGGCCTGATCTGGCTTGTGCAGCTCGAAAAAAAGGAGCTCATTGAGTTGTAAGGAACCTACACAACAAAAGATATTAGGCCCATTTCATTAAATTTTAGTCTAGTCTGTCATGTGCAGCCACTGTAGGCACTCAGCATGACAACCCATGCTTGCTGATTTTAAAAATAAAAGCGTATGCAAAGAGTCCTATCTGTGCCTGTATGTATTAATTACATGTGAGTTCTTTGCCAAAGTCTTGGAATTGAATGTGACCTGAAAACTTCTTCTCATCCTGGTTTATGGTTGGTTACTTTTTCTGTGCCTTCAATGATGTAATGCATATAAACACAATCATGTAATGTTGAGCTTCTGTAATACTTTGAAATGTATGCTCATGAAATTAATGCTGTTTCCCATCATGTTTAGGTCGCACCTGCAGAAAGATCATAGTAACCGTCTACAAGATATAAATGTGTGACCGGAAGCTTTCTCTCACTTGACTTGGTCAGCATTACTGGCATTGGCAGCTTAGCACTTTCCATTACAATCTCAAAATTGGTCTTTTTTTGGTTCAAAGTCCTCAAATTCATCTTTCATTTGTAATCTTCTCTTTCCAGGATTGTACAGAGAAATGGCAACTAAATTACTCAACTTTTAACCAGCATTGTGATTTCTCCCACTGTGGTTCATACAGGAAATATGATGTGCATTATCTATAAGAAGACTTCTGATTGGCTGCACTGCTTCATGTGCAGTTCACAATCAGAAGCCTTCTAGATCACACAAAGTAACAAGGAGGTTTTGTTAACACGAAGATGAGTTTGTTGTGTACCATTTTATTGAGTATTTTTACTGAAGTTGCGTCAAAATTAATACTGAATCTAGTAAGTGGGAAATCTCCACTGTGTTTTGATACCAGACATGAAGTATTCCCTCCTCAGAAATATGCAATCAGTGGTACAAAGTCTGAAGGGTGTGGGTTTTTTTTTTCCCTTTATTTTTTTTTTAAACAAATTTCTACAAGGGTCTGAATACATAATTTCAATAAAAGCATGTTTTAAGTGTCAATGTATGAATTTTTGCAAAATTCTTTCAAAATATGAATGTGTAGGCATTGTACTCTGATATGCCAGAATCTAAATTAAAATTATTTTTGCCCACACAATGTATTTCCCCATTTATCTCAAAATTGACTTGAGACTGGTTTTGTAATAGAGGGTCACATACGGTAGTGCCACAAAAAGTTTTGCACTTTGCTGTCCATAAATGGTTCGCTTGAATGTCTGTTGCATACATGTATTCATAGTGCATGTGGAAGGAATTATATGGAAATAGTGACCGAGGTAATTATTTTCTTATAATAGCACATTCTGAAGTGTATTATATACTGCAGCACTTCGCAAATGATTACGCTCTTGAATTTTTCTCCTGTGGTAGAAAATGTACTAAGTGCTGACACTTTGATTGGGGGGAAAAAATCTCTGTACAGAAAATGTTATCACAACAGTGAGACATTTTCATTGCACTTTTTTTTTTTTTTTTAAGCATTCTGTTTATTAGCATCTTAGATTATGTGCATGATCAACCATACAAGTCTCTGTGAATGGGCTGAACTGTTTCTATCAAAAAAAAACCCCAAACCTATTAGAAGGAGCACATCCTTTTTTTTTTTTTTTAAATCCTTTTTTAATTTATATATATATTGATTTTTATATATATATATATATATATATATATATATATATATATATATATATATATATATATATATATATATATCAATCAATCCTCGGGGACAACCCTGTCAATAAAACAAACCAAAAAAAAAAAAAAGTTGACATGACAGGCATGTTGTGACAGTTTTCTATGGTCTACATTGCGCTCACTTTCAAAATGACCCGAAGTGGCAGCTTTGATTTTCACGAACGTCCCCAGCAAATAGATACATTGTAGATAATAACAATATCTTTGCGTTCTATGCAGGGATGCAAACGGCGCGCCTTTTGGCGGATGCCGCCTTTTTCATGGCCGTGGTTTTTTTTTGTTTTTTTTTTTAAGGGGGGACGTTGGCGTGTCTGATTATAATTTCAAAGTAAATTCTGTATTAAAATTACTAAATAAGCAAATCCGTTACAGTCCATGAAACAGGAAGTATAAGGATGAGAAAAAACAGTTTAAATCGGAAAGCTGCGCACACTGTGAACTGCGCCATCAGAGCAAACTGTTCATTTAGTATTCATGTATTTTAGTGATTTTCGAGTCACTGTCCATTTAATCCGGAGGGGGAGAAACATCACAGCAACGCGACAAGCAATGCGAACTTTGTTGCGTTAGTGTCCGTGTATTTAGTCAGAGAGATAGGAAGATGAATTTACTATCTCTGGTTTAGTGTTCGTTTTCATTTAGTGTTATTCATTTGTTATCATTGGATGTTATTGAGCTATTAGCCTATTGTTACCTTAATTTTGTGACGTTTCATGATTAAAAAAAAAAAATCCCCCCTTCTGGTTTTTTGACAAATCGCACCGTGTTTTTTATTTATTTATATATATATATATATATATATATATATATATATATATAATATAAAATTATTGCGTTTGGCGCTACAGTTAAAGCTTCAGTGTGCTGTTGAACTTTGTTTTTGGACATTTTGTGTCTGCAGGAGAGTTCGAGAACTGAACTGTAACAACACAAGGAGATTTCTCATCGAAAGAAAAAAGGTATACAGAAGGCTTATGAAAGAAATGGACAAATCTGTTTTCGTGCTTTTCAATAGTTTGAAATAACATTTTGTGTATTGAAAGCTTGCCATGAACCAGTCCAAAGAGTTTGATCAGCTCCAGACAATGCAGCGTGAACAACTGGAGCAGCTGGATAAATATAATGCTGAGGTAGTGTCGTTTCTATTTATCATTTGGAATCCTGTCTGATCATTCTCAACTAATTTACACGATTATCTATTCACTAATTCTTTCATTGTTTTGCTTACTTTGTTTTTCATCCAAGCTCTTGAAGTCACACCTTTCAGCATCTCAGTACCATGGTAGGAGCTTGCATTCACAGATCAATTTTACAATACCTCTCCTTGCTCATGATTCCTTTATTTCTTTCTATACAAGTGCAATACATCATGCCTATGACGTTTTTACTGCATCCCTCACAGTCCCTCAGACTGCTGAACCAGTTGAGCTGATCAGAAGGAGAAAACTGTTCTCCTATGAATGTTGTGATTATTGAAGCTGTCAGAAATCATATAATCAATCAGTAAAAACTGTCAGTGAATATAGTGTGTGGTGTGCATGACAAAGGAGTTCAGTAAGGAGAATTATGCTGGTTTTGGGTATACACAGATATAGATAGATGTACACTGTGTGTACAGTGGTCCTTGAAAGTTTGTGAACCCTTTAGAATTTTCTCTATTTCTGCATAAATATGACCTAAAACATCAGATTTTCACGCAAGTCCTAAAAGTAGATAAAGAGAACCCAGTTAAACAAATGAGACAAAATATTATACTTGGTCATTTATTTATTGAGGAAAATGATCCAATATTACATATGTGAGTGGCAAAAGTATGTGAACCTTTGCTTTCAGTATCTGGTGTGACCCCCCTTGTGCAGCAATAACTGCAACTAAACGTTTCCGGTAACTGTTGATCAGTCCTGCACACCGGCTTGGAGGAATTTTAGCCCATTCCTCTGTACAGAACAGCTTCAACTCTGGGACGTTGGTGGGTTTCCTCACATGAACTGCTCGCTTCAGGTCCTTCCACAACAGTTTGATTGGATTAAGGTCAGGACTTTGACTTGGCCATTCCAAAACATTAACTTTATTCTTCTTTAACCATTCTTTGGTAGAATGACTTGTGTGCTTAGGGTCGTTGTCTTGCTGCATGACCCACCTTCTCTTGAGATTCAGTTCATGGACAGATGTCCTGACATTTTCCTTTAGAATTCGCTGGTATAATTCAGAATTCATTGTTCCATCAATGATGGCAAGCCGTCCTGGCTCAGATGCAGCAAAACATCAAATCAAATCAAGTTTATTTGTACAGCGCTTTTAACAATAAACATTGTCGCAAAGCAGCTTTACAGAATTTGAACGACTTAAAACATGAGCTAATTTTATCCCTAATCTATCCCCAATAAGCAAGCCTGTGGCGACGGTGGCAAGGAAAAACTCCCTCAGACGACATGAGGAAGAAACCTCGAGAGGAACCAGACTCAAAAGGGAACCCATCCTCATTTGGGCAACAACAGACAGCCTGACTATAATATTAACAGTTTTAACAGGTATAACCCTCAACTGTCCTCATGGGGCCGTCCTTCACAGGAGTGGGGCGATAAAACTCCGACCAGACACAGGGCACCAGGATGGATCAAGCAGGTCCGAGGGGCAGAAGAGGCCAGCATCTCAATCCCAGGATCAACATGTAACTCAGAGGGACAGATGGGGGGGGGAAAGAAAACACGTTGTTAGGTATGCCCTAAAAAATGACAAGTATTAAATCTGTGTGGTAGGCTCGCAGAGACGAGAGTCTTTACAACAGGCATGACACACAATGGCATGTTAATATGGTAAAAAATATATCATGACCTGCTCTGGCTGGATGCTTGATTGGGTGATGGGAGCACACTCCTCAGCAATGATGAGATGCAGATGGGACCCTTAGGCCTGGCCAAGACAATTCAGTTACATTTCACTGGGTCTGGGACATGCGACAGAATGTCTGACGGCCGATTCCCTGCAGGCTACGATAGCCAGTCGAGGTCCCCACCGTCTCCACCAAAAGATTTCCTGTTGACTCCATGTAACTCAGAGGGACAGATTTGGGGGGGGGAGAGAAAGAAAACACAGGTGGTTAGGTATGCCCAATGTCACCTGAATAAGTAGGAACAGTATACATATTGCACCGAGTACAAGCAGGGACTCCGGCAACTAACTATGACAGCATAACTAAAAGGAGAGAGCCAGAAGGTAACACAGGCATGAGGGAGCCCCGGGACATAAAGCAGCCAGCCACTGCACCGTCAACAAACTCGAGTGAGCAAGCGAGTGGGGACTGACAGCATCCATACATCCCAGTTTACCAAAACACTCTATGTCTGAGGACCCTCCAGATCTACTCCTTTACCTCATAAACACCATTAACAAAAGGCTTGACTAAACAGATATGTTTTCAGCCTAGACTTAAATGCTGAGACTGTGTCTGATTCCCGAACATTACTTGGAAGGCTGTTCCATAACAGTGGGGCTTTGTAAAACAGGCCCAAACCATGATACTACCACCACCATGTTTCACAGATGGTTCTTATGCAGTGTTTTCCTTTCTCCAAACATAATGCTTCTCATTTAAACCAAAAAGTTCTATTTTGGTCTCATCCATCCACAAAACATTTTTCCAATAGCCTTCTGGCTTGTCCATGTGATCTTTAACAAACTGCAGACGAGCAGCAATGTTCTTTTTGGAGAGCAGTGGCTTTCTCCTTGCAACCCTGCCATGCATACCATTTGTTTAGTGTTCTCCTGATGGTGGACTCATGAACATTTAATATTAACCAATGTGAGAGAGGCTTTCAGTTGCTTAGAAGTTACCCCGGGGTCCTTTGTGACCTCGCTGACTATTACACGCCTTGCTCTTGGTTGGTCGACCACTCCTGGGGAGGGTAACAGTGGTCTTCAATTTCCTCCATTTGTACACAATCTGTCTGACTGTGGATTGGTGGAGTTCAAACTCTCTTTTTAGGCTACATCCACACGACAACGGCAACGAGATGTTATTTAAAAAAATATCGCGTCCAAATGGGCAACGATCAGTAAAATATCAGGTCCATATGGCAACACAACGCTTGCTGAAAATGATGCAATACACATGCCACACCTCTAGGGGTGCTGTAAGATGGTCCCTTCGGAGACACCAGAACAATAGAAGTAAGGACGCATGCGCATAAACTATTATGCGCGAGACGTCATATTAGCCACAAAGTCAGAAAAATCTGTTCGTAAAATTACATTATAATGACCAAATACAATGAAAAGTATTTTTCCAGTCTCACCTGTGAAAGGTAATCCCATGTGATCTCGTTTGGACGGTAAATCTGTTGGTACAGTTAAACGCAGCACATGAATGAGGCATCTTTATTCTCCGCTTTGACCCATCCAATATGGCGGCGAGGATGATGTATGATTCTACGCAGAAGGCGGCGTCTTTAATGGTCCGGAATAAATTGAATGCTGCACGTTGATGGATTAATTTGTTCTTCTACGCCCTTTTTGAGGAATATATTGTAGGACTTAAACCAACATCTGAAGAGGCGAGATCGCTCCTTTTGTTCCCTATTTTTGCTGGTGGGATTGACTCTGCCTAAGGGCTATTCTCTCTCTCTCTCTCTCTCACTTTGCACCATTACACAATAAATATTCACAGTGAAAATATTTTGTAAGCGCGTTTCATGAACCAAGTTATAGGATTTGTTGACAACTCGCATCGAGTTCGTTACACTTCTACCCAGCGTGAAGCACATGTGGTTGTGACGTCATCGTAAACAAATCCGTTCTACTCATCCAGACGACTTCGCAACGGCAACGTTGGCAGATCTTTCCACTCTGGAACCCGTTCTCAAAAGATTGCGTTTTGGGGCACCCAAAACCCCGGTGCCGTGTGGACGCCAGGCCGAAACGATAAACAATTGTATCGGATTCACCTGAATCCGTTGCCGTGTGGACAGGGTCTTAGAGATGGTTTGTAACCTTTTCCAGCCTGATGAGCATCAACAATGCTTTTTCTGAGGTCCTCAGGAATCTCCTTTGTTTGTGCTATGATGCACTTCCACAAACATGTGTTGTGAAGATCAGACTTTGATAGATCCCTGTTCTTTAAATAAAACAGGGTGCCCACTCACACCTGATTTCAATCAATGGGATGACAAACACCTGACTCTAATTTCACCTTCAAATTAACTGCTAATCCTAGAGGTTCACATACTTTTGCCACTCACAGATGTGTAATATTGGATCATTTTCCTCAATAAATAAATGACACCAAGTATAAATTTTTTCTCATTTGTTTACTGGATTTTCTTTATCTACATTTAGGACTTGTGTGAAAATCTGATGTTTTAGGTCATATTTATGCAGAAATATAGAAAATTCTACAGGGTTCAGACGTGTGTGTGTGTGTGTACACACCACACAGTAGCATGATGTAGCTTGTACTAAAGTTACCGGCAAGACTAACTCCTGAGGTTCATTTGCATCTGTTAATACTGTTTCTTTGAAAGAGAGCCGTTTTGGCTTGAAGCAACTTGGCAGAAACTGTTTTTCACAACGTTTTAATTTTTTCAGCAGCAGCCTTCATAGCACCTGATTTAAAAACCTGTGGAGAATTAAATCTTAAGGAACTCCACTTAGGAAGCTGTAACTACCATAAATCACAAGGCCAGTCTTTGGTTGCTTTTACAACATTTTGAAAATTAACATTTTGTCATCTGAATGATGCAGAGATTACTGATACTTGGAGACGAGCACAGATTTATGAAGTTACGTGCACATCTGTTGTTTTGTGCTAATATCTACATGTTCCCTTTTTAGGCCAAAATGACAGAGTACATGAAGAACACGGAGATGAAAAGGGTCAAAGTCCCAGTGGTGCCCTCAACTCCCTAACCACATGAGACAACAGCAGCTCTGTGAACAAATGTGCACACAAACAGCTGCAAAAGTGTAAAAAACAAAACCCTTTTCTGCATTCTGATTTTACACATTTGCATGTGTTGTTTTTAAGGTGTTTTTAAGGCTTTTCAGAAGTAATTTTATATAAATTTTATAAATGTATTTTAGCGAAATGTATTTGTATTTTTTTTTTTTTTTTTTGTGCACCACTGTATTACTACACTACACTCCCTTTGTTCTTGAAAGGTTGTGTTTCTTTTATACTTGAACCTCTTTTTATAGTACAATTAAAATGCCTCTGGAATAAGGAAACTAACCTTGGAGAGTTGAGTCAAAGAGTTTGATGATCAAGAAAAATAGAAATGCTAAAGTGATGGGCAGCGATGTGCTCCAACACGCACCAAATTATAACTGTAACAGAAGATTTATCTTAAGAAAATGTATTCCCAAAACTTGTATGCGTTTAATTAATTATAACCCAATTTATCAACCTGTCCTCACACTAATATGTGCATTTCAGTTTTTCCTTTAATAATAGACTTTTTTTTTTAAAGCCTTTTGGAATCCTATTTCCAATCATGCGTCTGACAGGTTTCCATTGTTAGACATGTCATTGTCAATGTCTCATCCCTTAAATACAATGATTCAGCATGCACATCTGAAAGTAAGTGGTACAAAATGTGTGAAGGGGAGGGGGCAGAGCAGAGATGATGAATATTTATGAGACCACTTGCAGTCTTTTAAGAGCTGTTGAGAAAATGTCTCAGGAATACCAAGACGTGTAGAAAGAGATTTTGGACATACTTTTACAACCCCATTTCCAAAAACAGTTGGGAAGCTGTGTAAAATGCAAATGATGCAATGATTTGCAAATCATGGAAACACTTTCATTGAAAATGGTTCAAAGGCAACATATCGCACGTGGAAACTGAGATTTCTTTTATTGTATTTTGAAAAATACATGCTCGTCTTGAATTTAATGCCAGCAACACATTTAAAAAAAAAAAAAGTTGGGGCAGGACAACAAAAGACTGGGGGTGTTTTTATATTATATATTTAAAAGAAAACCAAACAACCAACCACCTGGTGGAATAACTAGTTAGGTTAATTGGCTACAGGTCAGTAACATGATTTGAATATAAAACGAGCATCCCAGAGAGGCTGAGTCTCAGAAGTAAAGATGGGGAGGAGTTCACTGCTCTGTGAAACACTGTGTGGGCAGATAGGATAGGATATTTATTTGTCCTTTCGGAAAATTGTTCTGTGCCATTTACAGTACGTCTGATACAAACTGTTACGAAAGCACAAAGAGACACAATATACAAACACCCCCCCCCCGGACAAAATACCCTCATGTCTTACATACAATATAATGGTAAAGTGCAGTTACTCAGAGACCAAGTGCAATGGGTTATTCTGGTACAATCTTACAATACAAGTAAGTGCAAGAAACATATGAATTAGTAATAATGAAAATAGTGCAAGAATAGAATAACGTTCCTCAATATGGAGTCGTAAAGAATGTGGGGGTCACATCTACAGATGGTGCATAACATCAAATGATTCAAATATTTCAGAGAACCCTCTGTATGCAAGGGGCAAAACCGAAAAACAATATTGGATACCCATGATCTTCAGGCTCTTGGGCAATGCTGCATTAAATAAAAAATTAATATAAGACATAATACTGTAGTGAAAATCGCTGTACAGGCTCAGGAACACTTCTGCAAACCAAGGTCTGTGAACATGGTTTGTCTCTGCAGCCACAAATACAAGTTAAAATTCTACCAGACAAAGAGGAAACCATTTATAAAACTATCCAGAAAATGTGTTGCCTTCTCTGAGCCAAGTTTATTTATAATGGACTGCGGTGAAGTGGAAAGCTGTCCTGTGGTCCGACAAATCAAAATTTGAAATCCTTGTTGGAAATCATGGACGCTGTATCCTCCAGGCTAAAGAGGAAAGGAAACCATCACTTTATCAGCGCACAGTTCAAAAGCCAGCATCTGTGATGGTATGAGGGTGCATTAACGCATATGGCATGGGTATAGCGGAGGAAATAATGGAAAAATCGTTCAAATGATGATACAAACATGAAACTTGGCATTCACATTCAAATTTTTCTGATGAGCCAAGTGAAAATTCAAGATGACTGCTAAATTTCTAGCCAAAATTCCATTTCCCCCCCATATCTCTAAAGATTATTGATGGATTTGAGTGAATATTGGGTCTGTTAATTTTATTGAAATCCTTAATGTGATTTTGCCATTAATTATCACAAGACATTGTGTCTCTAAAATTGTGTAAATATTCATATGGCGTACCACTTTTTCAGCATAAATTAATATTTAATTTTCTCTAGCAGGACAGGTACAAAATATTTTATGTGCAGTAATAAACAAAATTAACAGTTGGCATTAAAATTGGGCAACAAATACACATAATCCATTTTCATTTTAGATTTAATCAAAATTAAATATTTAATCTTCATTCATTGTTACTGTAAGGGCCAGTTAAGCAACAAAGTTAAAAACAGTTAAAAATGAATGATAATTTAAGAACATAGAAAAGAGTTTAGAACATAGAAAAAGAACATAGAAAAGAGTTCCATGTTCTAAATCTTATGATGTGACATTACTGACTGTGTATACCTTAGTTTTGAGTCAGAACACGGTGGAAGCAACACAGTCTTTTGACCGTGCGCCAGACTTTGTGATTTACCTTGTTGTTTTTAAGTAAACATTGTAGAAAGACAAGGGAAGTTGTCATGTCTTGTCGCTCGTGTGGAAAAAGAGTGTTTTTTTGACTGACTCTAGAAGTGGTACAGTAACCAAGGAAGAGCTAACGGAGTGCCATTACAGTTACAATATACAATACAATAAATTTATTGGATGGAAACTTGTAATATAAGTTTCAGCTTATGACATTTGGACAGTTTCACTGACATTGGTGTCTCATCTCATCTCATTATCTCTAGCCGCTTTATCCTTCTACAGGGTCGCAGGCAAGCTGGAGCCTATCCCAGCTGACTATGGGCGAAAGGCGGGGTACACCCTGGACAAGTCGCCAGGTCATCACAGGGCTGACACACAGACACAGACAACCATTCACACTCACATTCACACCTACTGTCAATTTAGAGTCACCAGTTAACCTAACCTGCATGTCTTTGGACTGTGGGGGAAACCGGAGCACCCGGAGGAAACCCACGCGGACACGGGGAGAACATGCAAACTCCACACAGAAAGGCCCTCGCCGGCCCCGGGGCTCGAACCCAGGACCTTCTTGCTGTGAGGCGACAGTGCTAACCACTACACCACCGTGCCGCCCTGACATTGGTGTTTGACATAAAAAATTAAGTTTATGGACTAAGTTGATACCTAAGAAGATTTTTATGGGTAACATCTGTTTCGGAATACTAAAAAAAACACACAAATAGAAACAGTAATCATTCAAATATGTTGTTTCATTCATATGTGTCAAATTTTGATTTTTGCCATTGCTGAGACAGCCATCTTGGATTTTTGCTTGGCTCATCAGCTAATTTTGAAGAGTACCCCAATATGAATGTTCTTGCCAAGTTTCATGCTTGTATCATCATTTGAACGATTCTCCTCAAAATCAGCAGTTAGCTGATGATGCATATTCAGGTTTTGGAGCAACATGCTGCCATCCAGACGACATCTTTTTCAGGGAAAGCCTTGCTTATATCAGCAGGACAATGCCAAACTGCTTTCTGCATTTATTACACCTGCACAGATCCGTACTAAAAGAGTCTGGGTGCTAAACTGGCCTGCCTGAAGTCCAAATCTGTCACCCGTTGAAAACATTTGGTGAATTATAAAACACAAAATATGACAAAGGAGACCCTGATCTTTTGAGTGGCTGAACTCTTAGATCAAGAAAGAATGGGACATTTCACTTTCAAAATTACAGCAATTGGTCTCCTTAGTTCCTAAATATTTATAGAGTGTTGTTAAAAGAAGAGGTGATGCAACACAGTGGTAAACATTCCCTGGTCCAGACTTAAAAAAAAAAAAAGTTGGCAGCAAATTCAAAATGAGCATATGTTTTTCAAACAACAATAAAATTTCTCAGTTTCAACATTTGATATGTTGTCTTTGCACTATTTTCAATGAAATATAGGGTTTCCATGACTTAGGACTCATTTCATTCCGTTTTGATAATTTCAAATACAAGCTTATTGCACATAAACATGAATTGCTGAAAGACTGACACTGGAGTGTGCCTTGGTCAGTTATTTCTTCCAGGCCAGAGCAGCTCGGATCCTGAAACATGGGCACTGGAAAAGGGGAAACGCAGCCTTTGTATGGGAAACCAGATCACTGTGGTGTGCATGCATTTCTGATGTACGGACCTTATCCGCCCCATAATCCCTCTTTCGTTCTCACATCTTTACAATGCATCTCATAATAGAAATGATTCTCTACAATAGAGGCCTACTGTGTTCACTTACACAATGCCTTTTATGGGAACTTTATTAGATTTAATTATATTTGATATAAAGCAAGGGCTTGCTCAAGTTAAGATCTCCAAGAATCATCTCATCTCAAGATCACATATCCAATGAAGTGGACAGCTGAAATTCATAGCTATTTACACCTGGCATTTTGAATCCATCTCCAGTGACCACTTGTGATCAGATTTCATCCATGATTTATTGTGTCAGGCTTCTGCTGCCTTTTCTTTTCGGGCAGAAATGTCTCATGAAACCTCTTACACTTGTAGAGGCTCTTTCAAGCACTTCAAATGGATGATCTGTCAATAAAACTTAATGAATGGGAGGTAAGACAGGGAAAGACACTACAAAAACCAGCTACTTTTGTCTTTGCTGTTATAGCGTCACCTTTATCCATTAACCTAGTGGCAGAGAATTCAACTGTTAAGCACCATGCTTTTGCGTTCACACTAAAAATATGTCGTCAATACATCCCAAACCACCTCCAACGTCTCCAGAATCTGTTCACACCTGGTCTTGGCACTGTCCACTTACAATCAGATCACTCAGGGTGCATGTTAATGTCAAGTGTGAATGAAGCCACAAAATATTTTTAAAAATTAAACTAATCTGGCAACCCTGTCATTAACTGTTCTATCCTCTGCTCCTCCCCTTAAGATGGGGAATTCCTGCTCGAGGGGCCCACTATCTTTTTTGCAGTTCCATTTTAGATTTCCAAGTGCAATAATAACACACTAGGGCTATGTGGGGCAGCGAGCATGCTGCCCCATGATTGTGCAACATTGAGAGTGGTGAACAAATCAAGAGAACATTGACATATCTACCAAATAACATTTTTAAAAATCGTTGTACTAATAAATTATTTTAAGACAATTTAACATGTATAGATTTGTCAATGAGGACTTTATGTAGATTAATATTTATTGAAGTGCTGGTATATATGGCATTTCTTGGACAAGCCGCCACTACTTATCAGGGAAGTATGTATTTATATTGTCAATAAATACAACCCCGATTCCAAAAAAGTTGGGACAAAGTACAAATTGTAAATAAAAACGGAATGCAGTAATTTACAAATCTCAAAAACTGATATTGTATTACAATAGAACATAGACAACATATCAAATGTCGAAAGTGAGACATTTTGAAACTTCCTGCTAAATATTGGCTCATTTAAAATTTCATGACAGCAACACATCTCAAAAAAGTTGGGACAGGGGCAATAAGAGGCTGGAAAAGTTAAAGGTACAAAAAAGGAACAGCTGGAGGACCAAATTGCAACTCATTAGGTCAATTGGCAATAGGTCATTAACATGACTGGGTATAAAAAGAGCATCTTGGAGTGGCAGCGGCTCTCAGAAGTAAAGATGGGAAGAGGATCACCAATCCCCCTAATTCTGCGCCGACAAATATGCGCCACCGCCCTATGCGCCACATGGCGTAGGAAGGACTTTGATTTTGATTTTTTTAATCTTTATCTACTTTTAGGACTTGTGTGAAAATCTGATGATGTTTTAGGTCATATTTATGCAGAAATATAGAACATTCTAAAGGGTTCACAAACTTTCAAGCACCACTGTACTGTATGTTTCTGTTCCTGAGTAGTGACAAAAAGAAAAATCATATTGGCTTTTTATGCCTATAACATACTTGAACATCAACACTAAATGCATTTCACCAAAATGTAGACAGCTTATTGAATTTATAACCATGCCAATGCTTTCAGCCTAACTTTCTAGCCAAGCATGCTTTCTATCATATGCAGTAGTGAAATGGATATAAGCATAATAGGTTCAGTTTATGATATAAACGCGAGCTGTGAAATGATCCACTTTGCACATATATAGCTTATGCTAATCATAAACTGGGAAATATAGCTCACAATCAGTGATTTAATCAGGTATTATTTCAGTGCCGACATAAAAGTAAACAGTGAACAGTCAAATGATGTGATCTGATATGGATCGTTCTTCTGATCAAGTCGTTACTTGATAATATCAGTAAAAAGCAGATGCTTTTAGACAGTGTGCTGCTTTTCATTGGAACTGTACTTGTGATTGAGATACACGCAAAAGATAGAATTCAGTTCAAGAAAGTATATCATTTTCAGAATTTCATATACTAGAAAAAACATAATTTCACCATGTGAAGGGTTTTCCCAAGCCACTGCACATTACAGTGAACATAAGTAACTGAGATATTCCATAATAATGTAGCTATACACTTCAGGCATGTTTAAAATGTACCTAATTTTTTTGAATAGCAATATTGAATGCATATGTGCATTTTTTCTTGAAAGCTGAGAATGATAAATACCAGTGGCACAGTGGCAGAATCAATGCTTCTTTTCAGAAAGGCTGAAAGGCTTACATCTCTCCATGTTCGTCTCGAGTTTAGTACTTCACATGCAATATTTCTGTTGAATAAGTAATTAACATTAGTTTTAAAACCTATTACACTCCAAGAAATTAAAAGCATTAAGATGTTGTGAAGTGTTTTATTTCAGTTTTTTTTCTTTTAATATATAAACACACACAACTTTCTAAAGCTGGTCTAATCAGCTTTCCATCCTCAGGCCGTTTGCTTTATTCTAATCAGCTGATTGCTCTGAGTTTCATCATTCTTATAAAGGACTGAATGTATGCTTTTCTCCTCTTCATGCCTCTTTTTTGACATGCCTTTGCTCATTTGTGTAGGTGAATACCTCTTGAGTCTCTTGTTTTGTTTTGACTGATTCACTGGTTTCATCTCATAATGATGGTTTTTCACATCTGACTCATACACAGCTTAATGAATTTGTCTAGACTGGGCATCTGAACACAGGAAATTAATAACTGGTTTTCTACATCTGTGGTGTTCGATGGGTGAGACTACCGGTATAAGATGAAAAATATAGTTTCTGTCTCTCTCACAATATTCTCCGTCACTGAGAGATGGAAATTCAGAACTAGCTCCAGTTGAACCGGTTACAAATTGACCGATCCATCGGAATTGTACAGTAATAACCTTGGAGGCATGATTCCTTTTGACTGTGCCAGTGTGTGTTTCTGACAGTTGTGCCGTCATGGCGTCAAACTCTGCATCTATGCTGCTGTTGCATCTTGCACAAAGAACCAGTCATAGTGGACAGGAGGATCCAATCCAAAGTGTTTTCTTGTGACGTGCAGGTCAGCATTTTTTTAATATCTGTACTTATCTGACCTGCAAACTGCCAACTTTAGCCTCTATAATGATGGCATCCATATCATTAGAGTATTGAGATAATGTTTTCTTAGCAAGCATAATGTATCTTATGTACAATCGTGCTTAATGGTTTGTTAACCCTTTAGAATGTTCTCTATTTCTGCATAAATATGACCAAAAACATCATCAGATTTTCACACAAGCCCTAAAAGTAAATAAAGAGAACGCAGTTAAACAAACGAGACAAAAATATTATACTTGGTCATTTATTTATTGAGGAAAATGATCCAATATTGCATACTGTATCTGTGAGTGGCAAAAGTATGTGACACTTTGCTTTCTTCACATGAACTGCTCACTTCAGGTCCTTCCACAACATTTCGATTGGATTAAGGTCAGGACTTTGACTTGGCCATTCCAAAACATTAACTTTATTCTTCTTTAACCATTCTTTGGTAGAACGACTTGTGTGCTTAGGGTCGTTGTCTTGCTGCATGACCCACCTTCTCTTGAGATTCAGTTCATGGACAGATGTCCTGACATTTTCCTTTAGAATTCGCTGGTATAATTCAGAATTCATTGTTCCATCAATGATGGCAAGCCGTCCTGGCCCAGATGCAGCAAAACAGGCCCAAACCATGATACTACCACCATCCTGTTTCACAGATGGGATAAGGTTCTTTATACTGGAATGCAGTGTTTTCCTTTCTCCAAACATAATGCTTCTCATTTACACCAAAAAGTTCTATTTTGGTCTCATCCATCCACAAAACAGTTTTCCAGTAGCCTTCTGGCTTGTCCACGTGATCTTTAGCAAACTGCAGATGAGCAGCAATGTTCTTTTTGGAGAGCAGTGGCTTTTTTCTTGCAACCCTGCCATGCACACCATTGTTGTTCAGTGTTCTCCTGATGGTGGACTCATGAACATTAACATTAGCCAATGTGAGAGAGGCTTTCAGTTGCTTAGAAGTTACCCTGGGGTCCTTTGTGACCTCGCCAACTATTATCGTACATGCCTTGCTCTTAGGTGGGGTTTACATTAGACCGTATCAGCGGATCATCAGATTAATGTTTTAAAAACGATTAGTGTGCACACAGCAACGCCAATACACGATTCGCGTGCACATAGCAACGCCAATACATGGATACGCTCGGCTCCGGAGGCATCCTGCGCTCCAAATCACTCCGCCCTGAACAGCGAGTGCCCTCTGGAGGGTGCGCACTCCGGCCCTGCACAGCTCACAGAGCGCGCGAGTATAGCGCACGAGCAGTGATTTGGGACTGAGCCGCTGTGTGTGTGATCTCAGTGCATGTCGGGCATGCGCGTCACTTACCACTTGCAGGTGGAAGGATGGCAAGCCTAAAGACAATCATAACTACACAATGGGCAGTATTTGCATCAGTATTTGCAGTATTTTCATACTTTTATACTCTTTAATGAAAGGTGATACAAGGCGGAAGTCGGCGCCGTTTTTCAGCAGTCACGTCACATGACCAACGCCAGCGAATCAGGAAGGTGGATGTCACAGTGACGTTGTCCAATGACGACGCCAGCTAGAGCTCAGCACAGCGTATCCGCGTATTCTCAATGTTTACACAGCACCGGACCAGACACGATTTGGATTGAATACGTGGACCCTGGCGGATTCCTGTTTCCCGGCGTTTCCAGGCGTTTTAATGTAAACGGACAGTGCATCCGCGAAGAAAACGAGACAGATACGGTCTAATGTAAACTTGGCCTTAGAGTGATCTTTGTTGGTCGATCACTCCTGAGGAACAATGGTCTTGAATTTCCTCCATTTGTACACAATCTGTCTGACTGTGGATTAGTGGAGTCCAAACTCTTTAGAGATGGTTTGTAACCTTTTCCAGCCTGATGAGCATCAACAACGCTTTTTCTGAGGTCCTCAGAAATCTCCTTGGTTCGTGCCATGATACACTTCCACAAACATGTGTTGTGAAGATCAGACTTTGATAGATCCCTGTTCTTTAAATAAAACAGGGTGCCCACTCACGCCTGATTGTCATCCCATTGATTGAAAACACCTGACTCTAATTTCACCTTCAAATTAACTGCTAATCCTAGAGGTTCACATACTTTTGTCACTCACAGATATGTAATATTGGATCATTTTCCTCAATAAATAAATGACCAAGTATAATATTTTTGTCTCATTTGTTTAACTGGATTCTCTTTATCTACTTTTAGGACTTGTGTGAAAATCTGATGATGTTTTAGGTCATATTTATGCAGAAATATAGAAAATTCTAAAGGGTTCATAAACTTTCAAGCACCACTGTAAATAAACAGACAAATGGTTCCAAACTGTTCTTTATTGTCGAATAGAAGTAAAACAAGTAACCCTTCATGAAAGTGTAACTTCAACCCCAGCTCTGAGACTAACTCCACCCACTGCATAATTTTGAAAAATGCTAAAAAAGTGGGCAAGAGGCTAAGGAGGCGTGGGCGGGGCGGGGCGGGGTGGGGAGGAGGAGTGTGGATGTGTGAGTCAAGAGGTGTTCATTGACATCCCCAGGTCAGAGAAAAATGGAGAGCAGCACAGAGTCACAATTATAATATAAAATATCTCATCTCATCTCATCTCATTATCTTTAGCCGCTTTATCCTGTTCAATATGTCAAATTTTGGACGCACCTCCTCATTCATAGGTTTTTTCTGTATTTTAATTATTTTCTACATTGTACAACAATACTGAAGACATTAAAACTATTAAATAAAATAACATGGAACATATATGGAATTATGTGGTAAACAAAGAGTGTTAAAAAATGTTTCATGTTTTAGAGTCTTCGAAGTAGCCAGCGTTTACTTTGATGACCCCTTTGCACACTATCAGCATTATCTTAACCAGCTTCATGAGGGAGTCACCTGGAATGCTTTTCAGTGAACAGGTGCCTCGTCAAAAGTTAATTAGTGCAATTTCTTGCCTTCTTAATGCCTTTAAGATCAAACAGTAAATAATAAACACAGTAAATAGCCCTATTCCACAACTGTAGTAATCCAATATGTTAAAAACCGCTCAACTAAGTAAAGAGAAATGACATCCATCATTACTTTAAGACATGAAGTGCCTTTTTGAATTCTTAAAAATATAGAAAAAAAAACAATAAATGTAATTGCGACAGTAGAGTAGCTAACGAGTGTATGTTGTTATTAGATTGCTTATGAAAAGGTCATTTTTTAAATGTGGTAATGTTCTAATTATAGTATAATCCAGCTAATGTCAGGGCGGCACGGTGGTGTAGTGGTTAGCACTGTCGCCTCACAGCAAGAAGGTCCGGGTTTGAGCCCTGTGGCCGACAAGGGCCTTTCTGTGCGGAGTTTGCATGTTGTCCGCGTGGGTTTCCTCCGGGTGCTCCGGTTTCCCCCACAGTCCAAAGACATGCAGGTTAGGTTAACTGGTGACTCTAAATTGACTGTAGGTGTGAATGTGAGTGTAAATGGTTGTCTGTGTCTATGTGTCAGCCCTGTGATGACCTGGCGACTTGTCCAGGGTGTACCCCGCCTTTCGCCCGTAGTCAGCTGGGATAGGCTCCAGCTTGCCTTCGACCCTGTAGAACAGGATAAAAGCGGCTAGAGATAATGAGATGAGATGAGACAGCTAATGTCAAATTACTGGTCACTTGCATAACATTCATCCATCCATTTATCTGTAGCCGTTTATCCTGTACAGGGTCACGGGCAAACTGGAGCCTATCCCAGCTGACTATGGGCAAGAGGTGGGGTACACCCCGGACAAGTCACCAGATCATCGCAGGGCTGACACATAAAATACATATTGGAAAATCGATGAATTCTACTGTGACTGTCATTCATAGGGCAACGTGGCAGTACAGTGGTTAGCACTGTCATCTCACAAGAAGAAGGTTCTGGGTTTGAACCTCAAGGCCAACTGAAGTCCATCTGTGTAGAGTTTGCATGTTCTCTCCATGCCTGTGTGGGTTTCCTCTGGGTTCTCATCTATCCATTATCTGTAAACGCTTATCCTATACAGGGTCACAAGCAAGCTGGAGCCTATCCCAGCTGACTATGGGTGAGAGGTGGGGTACACTCTGGACAAATCGCCAGGTCATCACAGAGCTGATACATAGATACAACCATTCACACTCAAATTCACACCTACGGTCAATTTAGAGCCACCAATTAGCCTAACCTGCATGTCTTTGGACTGTGGGGGAAACCGGAGCACCCAGAGGAAACCCATGCAGACACGGGGAGAACATGCAAACTCCACACAGAAAGACCCTGACAGTCGCTGGGCTTGAACCCAGAACCTTCTTGCTGTGAGGTGACCGTGCTAACCACTACACCACCGTGCCACTTCATAACATTAATTGGAGGATAAAATTATGACAATATTAACATCATAGAATAAACAGAATTATGAACAAATACTGTTGTTGACAGGGATCGCTGTGAATTATCACTGTATGTGATTTTTGTGGCACATAAATTTGGACAGATAGCAGGACAGTAATGTTAGGTAGTTTACTGTAAAATGAGCAACAGCTATAATATTAATTGTATCAGGTCGCACTCTCACTAGGGTAGGAATGGATAAAAAGTTTGCAGGGTTTGGAGCTGCTGAACAAGTGAGGCGAAGATGGTAGGTTGACACAAATTCCAACTCGACCTCAGTGTAGTTAAAATAGCACTCTGGTGAAAAATGCTGATTGCAAATGTACATGGCAGTGGTGTTGCTATCAAGGGACTGCTCTGCCATCTGCAACCACTGCTGAGCAGGTCTGAAGGGAAACAATGGTGTCTGGTCCTGCTTCTACAGCCATCAGAAGCAAGATCCGGACCCATTGCACCAAAATAATTGGAATGTAATAATTGGAGAGCTAGCAAAAAAAAATAATATGAACTCCTGTGAATGATGAAAGTATAAATCCATTTAAGTTCCTAAAGGATGTGCTATTTATTATTACAATCCTTTTTAAGGATGACATTAAATTAAACTGCAAAAATTAAAGACAAACATGTTTAAACATTTGGTAATTAATTTGCGCTAGCAGCACTGGAGCAAATTGTTACTTTCACTCTGTATCTTTCTACTTGATTAAGTTGTATTATTTTTATTCTCCTAACATTTTTAGGATATTATTTCTCCCTCAGTTTTCAACTAATCATCACTAAAATTCACATGCAGAATACCTCTGGATTGAATTAAGTTACTATGACTTTGGGTGCTGATCCGGATTACCAAAACCGTAATGATCCATGAAAAACAGGGTTTTTTCCTCACTAAGCATCATTCTCTATCTCTTACCGTTTCAGATCTATAGGGTGCAGTGACCAGACATCCCTGGTTTGTAAGAGCTAGCGCAAATCACTGTGACTTTAGTCACAGTCTCTATCTAGTTATTATTATTATTATTATTATTATTTTGGATGCTATTTCTCCCTCAGTTTTCAACAAACCATCACCAAATTTCACATGAAGAATACCTCTGGGCTGAATTATGTTACTATGACTTTTGGTGTGGGGCGGCACGGTGGTATAGTTGTTAGTGCTGTCGCTTCACAGCAAGAAGGCCCGGGTTCGAGCCCTGTGGCCGGCAAAGGCCTTTCTGTGTGGAGTTTGCATGTTCTCCCCGTGTCCGCGTGAGTTTCTTCCGGGTGATCCGGTTTCCCCCACAGTCCATAGTCAGCTGGGTTAGGCTCCAGCTTGCCTGCAACCCTGTAGAACAGGATAAAGTGGCTAGAGATAATGAGATGAGATTACGTCTGTGAGTGGCAAAAGTATGTGAACATTTGCTTTCAGTATCTGGTGTGACCCCCTTGTGCAGCAATAACTGCAAATAAATATTCCAATAACTGTTGATCAGTCCTGCACACTGGCTTGGAAGAATTTTAGCCCATTCCTCCATACAGAACAGCTTCAACTCTGGGATATTGGTGGGTTTCCTTACATAAACTGCTCGCTTCAAGTCCTTCCACAACATTTCAACTGGACTAAGGTCAGGACTTTGACTTGGCCATTCCAAAACATTAACTTTATTCTTCTTTAACCATTCTTTGGTAGAACGACTTGTGTGCTTAGGGTCGCTGTCTTGCTGCATGGCCCACCTTCTCTTGAGATTCAATTCATGGACAGATGTCATGACATTTTCCTTTAGAATTTGCTGATATAATTCAGAATTCATTGTTCCATCAATGATGCCAAGCTGTCCTGGCCCAGATGCAGCAAAACAGGCCCAAACCATGATACTACCACCACCATGTTTCACAGATGGGATAAGGTTCTTATGCTGGAATGCAGTGTTTTCCTTTCTCCAAACATAATGCTTATCATTTAAACCAAAAAGTTCTATTTTGGTCTCATCCATCCACAAGACATTTTTCCAATAGCCTTCTAGCTTGTCCACGTGATCTTTAACAAACTGCAGATGAGCAGCAATGTTCTTTTTGGAGAGCAGTGGCTTTCTCCTTGCAACCCTGCCATGCACACCATTGTTGTTTAGTGTTCTCCTGATGGTGGACTCATGAACATTAACATTAGCCAATGTGAAAGAGGCCTTCAGTTGCTTAGAAGTTACTCTAGGGTCCTTTGTGACCTTGCCGACTATTACACACCTTGCTCTTGGAGTGATCTTTGTTGGTCGCCCACTCCTGGGGAGGGGAACATCTCATCTCATCTCATTATCTCTAGCCGCTTTATCCTGTTCTACAGGGTCACAGGCAAGCTGGAGCCTATCCCAGCTGACTATGGGCAAAAGGCGGGGTACACCCTGGACAAGTTGCCAGGTCATCACAGGGCTGACACATAGACACAGACAACCATTTACACTCACATTCACTCATTTAGAGTCACCAGTTAACCTAACCTGCATGTCTTTGGACTGTGGGGGAAACCGGAGCACCCGGAGGAAACCCACGCGGACACGGAGAGAACATGCAAACTCCACACAGAAAGGCCCTTGCCGGCCACGAGGCTCGAACCCGGACCTTCTTGCTGTGAGGCGACAGCGCTAACCATTACACCACCGTGCCGCCCCAGGAGGGTAACAATGGTCTTGAATTTCCTCCATTTGTACACAATCTGTCTGACTGTGGATTGGTGGAGTCCAAACTCTTTAGAGATGGTTTTGTAACCTTTTCCAGCCTGATGAGCATCAACAGCGCTTTTTCTGAGGTTCTCAGAAAACTCCTTTGTTCGTGCCATGATACACTTCCACAAACATGTGTTGTGAAGATCAGACTTTGATAGATCCCTGTTCTTTAAATAAAACAGGGTTCCCACTCACACCTGATTGTCATCCCATTGGTTGAAAACACCTGACTCTAATTTCACCTTCAAATTAACTGCTAATCCTAGAGGTTCACATACTTTTGCCACTCACAGATATGTAATATTGGCTCATTTTCTCAATAAATAAATGACCAAGTATAATATTTTTGTCTCATTTGTTTAACTGGGTTCTCTTTATCTACTTTTAGGACTTGGGTGAAAATCTGATGTTGTTTTAGGTCATATTTATGCAGAAATATAGAAAATTCTAAAGGGTTCACAAACTTTCAAGCACCACTGTAAATACTGTAGGTCATGATCTCAAATGGGTACTTTTCTCTTCAGAACCTTTGTACATATGCTCCCTTAACATCTTTGAACTACATGTTCCACTCATACAGAGACAAGTGAAAAGAGCAGGGGTGTAATTGTACTCTATAGGAGATTTATAATACAGAGCTAAACATACTCTCCATAATTACCAGGCTGTACATGTAACTAGGCTTTTAGGGATTACTGGGCTTCTTGTCACAACTGGTTCCTTCAATATTGAGCAGCAAAGGTCACATAAGTTCAGTTAACAGTTATACTGTTGTTTGCAGTTTTTGAATGATCATCTGTGCAAAGTGTCTGATCTTTGCAGAAATAAAGCAGGCAAAAGTTTTGATCTTGAACTGTAAGAAATCCTTTTGTCTGTCAAGCTTACTCCTCCTCAGGAAATCATCCAAGTCTCCCACAGAAAACAATATTTGTAGTGAACTTCAAGCAGCACAGAATGTTTATTTTTCTTGATCCCATGTGTGTTTATGATGAAGATGAATCATTGATCAGGTGACATGGTGGTGTAATGGTTAGCACTGTCACTTCACACCAAGAAGGTTCTGGGTTTGATCCCAGTGGCTGACGAGGGCCTTTCTATGTGGAGTTTGTATGTTCTTCCCATGTCTGTGTGGGTTTCCTCTGGGTGCTCCGGTTTCCCCCACAGTCCAAAGACATACAGTGGTGCTTGAAAGTTTGTGAACCCTTTAGAATTTTCTATATTTCTGCATAAATATGACCTAAAACATCAGATTTTCACACAAGTCCTAAAAGTAGATAAAGAGAACCCAGTTAAACAAATGCGACAAAAATATTATACTTGCTCATTTATTTATTGAGGAACATGATCCAATATTACATATCTGTGAGTGGCAAAACTATGTGAACCTTGAGGATTAGCAGTTAATTTGAAGGTGAAATTAGAGTCAGGTGTTTTCAATCAATGGGATGACAATCAGGTGTGAGTGGGCACCCTGTTTTATTTAAAGAACAGGGATCTATCGAAGTCTGATCTTCACAGCACATGTTTGTGGAAGTGTATCATGGCATGAAGAAAGGAAATTTCTGAGGACCGCAGAAAAAGCGTTGTTGATGCTCATCAGGCTGGAAAAGGTTACAAAACCATCTCTAAAGAGTTTGGACTTCACCAATCCACAGTCATACAGATTGTGTACAAATGGAGGAAATTCAAGACCATTGTTACCCTCCTCAGGAGTGATCGACCAACAAAGATCACTTCAAGAGCAAGGGGAGTAATAGTTGGTGAGGTCACAAAGGACCCCAGGGTAACTTCTAAGCAACTGAAGGCCTCTTTCACATTGGCTAATGTTAATGTTCATGAGTCCACCATCAGGAGAACACTGAACAACAATGATGTGCATGGCAGGGTTGCAAGGAGAAAGCCACTGCTCTCCAAAAAGAACATTGCTGCTTGTCTGCAGTTTGCTAAAGATCACGTGGACAAGCCAGAAGGCTATTGGAAAAAATGTTTTGTGGATGGATGAGACCAAAATCGAGCTTTTTGGATTAAAGGAGAAGTGTTATGTTTGGAGAAAGGAAAACACTGCATTCCAGCACAAGAACCTTATCCCAACTGTGAAACATGGTGGTGGTAGTATCATGGTTTGGGCCTGTTTTGCTGCATCTGGGCCAGGACAGCTTGCCATCATTGATGGAGCAATGAATTCTGAATTATACCAGCGAATTCTAAAGGAAAATGTCAGGACATCTGTCCATGAACTGAATCTCAAGAGAAAACTAAGCACACAAGTCATTCTACCAAAGAATGGTTAAAGAAGAATAAAGTTAATGTTTTGGAATGGCCAAGTCAAAGTCCTGACCTTAATCCAATTGAAATGTTGTGGAAGGACCTGAAGCGAGCAGTTCATGTGTGGAAAACCCACCAACATCCCAGAGTTGAAGCTGTTCTGTATGGAGGAACGGGCTAAAATTCCTCCAAGCCGGTGTGCAGGACTGATCAACAGTTACTGGAAACATTTAGTTGCAGTTATTGCTGCACAATGGGGTCACACCAGATACTGAAAGCAAAGGTTCACATACCGTACTTTTGCCATTCACAGATATGTAATATTGGATCATTTTGTTCAATAAATAAATGACACCAATTATAATCATTTTGTCTCATTTGTTTAACTGGGTTCTCTTTATCTCCTTGTAGGACTTGTGTGAAAATCTGCTGATGTTTTAGGTCATATTTATGCAGAAATACAGAAAATTCTAAAGGGTTCACAAACTTTCAAGCACCACTGTACAGGTTAGGTCAATTGGTGGCTCTAAATTGACTGTAGGTGTGAGTGGTTGTTTGTCTCTGTGTGTCAGCCCTGTAATGACCTGGCAACTTGTCCAGGGTGTACCCCGCCTCTCGCCCATAGTCAGCTGGGATAGGCTCCAGCTTGCCTGTGACCCTGCACAGGATAATCGATTACGAATAATGGATGGATGGATGAATCATTGATCAAACAACATTACAATTAATGATACAGAGGCCAACGACTTTGTCTTCTAGTTGCATCACAATCAAATGAAACTTGCTCTAAGTGACAGCACTACCAAGAGCTGTTTATCCTTTAAAAAAATCTCCCTGAACTCAAACATCATGACATTTCATTAGACGTACAATACACATGCTACAGTAAATGTGGGACACCACATTTTACAAGATAATGCAGGAAACTTTAGCTGACCCTGGAGTGGTGTTGCATTATTTTCGTGTCATGTGCACAAACATGATCTGCATGGAAGAGTCTTCAGAAGGAAACCGTACCTGGAACCTTATCACAAAAGTGAATGTCTGATGTATTCAAACTGATCTCAAGATAAGCCAAAGGCATTTTGGAAACAATTACTGTGGACAGATACAGTAAAAATGGAACTGTTTGACCACAGTTACTAAAGTTGTTTGGAGGAAAAAAGTAGCATTATTTGATGAAAATTATATCTTGCTAACTGTTAAGCAAGGGGTGGACCTGTTATGGTTTTGTGGAAACACGAGAAACACAAGCTGAAGCTGTTGCAATGGCCCTCACAGTATCTTGACTTGCAAGATGGCCCAATAATAGCTCAGAACTAGAATTGTTCTACTGAAGTGATGCAGATACTGTACTGGTCTGTCATGGTGAAGCTGAGCCAAAATGCAAAGCTGTCGATTTACTGGTTGATCTATGTTCCTACCCTCACCTACAGCAGAAAAAATTGAAAAATATATAGAAGCTACTCTACTACTAGGATATCAGCTCATATCCCATGAGGTAGAGAAAAACAAAATGGCAGAGCATATCAAGACAGATGTCATTTTTGTTATCAAGTATGTAAAAGAAACAGAAATAGCTAAAAGAATATAGTCGTCTCATCCCCCCCATATCTCCTGTTCCACACTCCAGCCCAGTCAGTGGCGGTAATGCACCTTTAAGTTGGTTTAGCAATTGCCAAAAAAAAAAACCTAAAGAAGAAGAAAATAGTAGCGCATGTTGCAGAACCAAGTTGAGGATGAAAAAAAACTCAACTCAAAAAACAAAACCCCAAAAAATAAAAAACAACAAAATATGGAATGAAAGTATTTGATGGTAAGAATGTATTTTTTTTTTAATTTTTCAAGAATTTTTCCAAGTTGCTACCGTCATTTCGCCGGTTTGTTTACATTCTACGTGGAAATGATTTTGTCGGACGTTTTGTATAAAGTTTTTATTTATCGAATTTGCAAAAAATAAAAATGCTCAGTTTCTCAAAATCCAATGAATGTGGATAAATGTGGGGTTGTGTTTATATAAAGTTCATCAAATATCAAGGAACTGGGCATTAATATTCACGGAAATCTTTTGTCATCTCATTATCTCTAGCCGCTTTATCCTTCTACAGGGTCACAGGCAAGCTGGAGCCTATCCCAGCTGACTATGGGCGAAAGGCGGGGTACACCCTGGACAAGTTGCCAGGTCATCACAGGGCTGACACATAGACACAGACAACCATTCACACCCACATTCACACCTACGGTCAATTTAGAGTCACCAGTTAACCTAACCTGCATGTCTTTGGACTGTGGGGGAAACCGGAGCACCCGGAGGAAACCCACGCGGACACGGGGACAACATGCAAACTCCACACAGAAAGGCCCTCGCCGGCCCCGGGGCTCGAACCCAGGACCTTCTTGCTGTGAGGCGACAGCGCTAACCACTACACCACCGTGCCGCCCACCGGAAATCTTTTGTCTTTAAAAAATAGTTTGCTGCAGAGATTGACTGGTTCTTTTCACCTCAAAAATCAACAAACTATGTTATGCACGTCTGTATGTACTGACTTTCAGAAAAGTCAGATTTTCTCCGAATAATCCACCTGTTTATGTGCAAATGAACAACAGTGGTGACAATATATAATCTTCCCCAGACAAAACATTATTTGCATTTGTCCTTTCTTTTTTTAGTCCACCTTCCGTTGCTAGTGCTAATCCTGTCAGGTACCTGTAAGAATTCCCCCAGTGTCTTGTTTGTTTTCGTCTCCTCTTCAACTAATTGTTGCATAGTTTATCTACAGATTGAGTATGACTCAGTGTTTCTTGTTCTTGTATATACTGCTCCTGCAAGTTGTATATGAGATTGAGGTCTGGTGATTTTGCAGGCCAGTCAGTGTGTCCTTGTGTTTCATCATGCTGACTGAATAAGTAACACACAAATTTGGCCTTGTGCACATTACATTTGAGAAGTGGAGGGTCAGGGTTGTGTTCTGCTTGGACATGAAACACAAAAGACAACCTTGCAATCTCATCAGCACTGAGTATCAGCTTTAATGCCAAGTTACATTTGTCAGGTGTAAAACTTAACATTGCACAATGTTATTATTAGTGGATTTGACTAAATTGTCTGTCCAGAGAGCTTATAAAACTGGTAGATATTTGTATCACCAAGTAAAAAATAGGAAATTACATAAAAGAGATATAAAAGTGAAACATTACAGTAATGACTCTGAACTGTTGCTTTCAGCGTTGAGAACTGAAAGAACTGACAGATTCTTCTTCCAGCTATAATAGCTTTGAAAACAAAATGTCCTCAGCGCAGGGTTTTTTTTCCCCTTTAATTGCTTTAGAGTAAATTGGTTCCAGGCTGGGTGGCACTATGGCACACTGGGCAGCATTGCTACAGTACTTAACAGCTCAAGGGTCCACAGCTCACCACTGAGCTTGGTTTATTGTCTGTATAAAGTTTCACATGTTCTCCACGACTTTGTAGTTTTCCTCCCTCCTCCCAAAAACATGCCAGTACACTGGACTGGCTATACTAAATTGCTTCGCAATATGTGGTGCCCCATCCAGTGTGAATTACAGTCTCATACCCATTGTTTCTGAGATAGGAACCAGAGCGGCATGGTGGTGTAGTGGTTAGCACAGTCGCCTCACAGCAAGAAGGTTCCGGGTTTGAACCCAGCAGCCGGTGAGGGCCTTTCTATGTGGAGTTTGCATGTTGTCTGCGTGGGTTCCTCTGGGTGCTCCGGTTTCCTCCACAATCCAAAGACATGCAGTTAGGTTGATGTGGGGCGGCCTTGGGCTGAGGTGCCCTTGAGCAAGGTACCGAACCCCTGACTGCTCCCCGGGCGCTCTGGGCTGCCCACTGCTCTGGGTGTGTGTGCACGTGTGTTCACTGCTTCAGATGGGTTAAATGCAGAGGATGAATTTCACTGTGCTTGAAGTGTGCATGTGACGAATAAAGGTTTCTTCTTCTTCTAAAGCTTCTGTGACTCTGATCTGGACGAAGAGGTTACAGAAGATGAATGAATGAGTAGTTGCATACCGGTGAAAGAGAAGTCATGTTGAAGGTTAAAAAATGTCTTTTACTGTTAACCTCACAGATACTAACAGATTATTAAATTATCTATATGAATGAATGAACCCTTTATTATCACTGTTACCAGTGAAATTGACCATCAGCCTGTCCTTACAGAGGGGGAACAGGACAGGAAGACAGGGATAAAAGAAAAAGAAACACAGTAGCAACATGAGGAAAGATGTTGCTATAACGTTGACCTCTGGTGTTAGACTGCACCATATTGCTGCATTGAATGCTTTATTATGTCCATCCATCCATTATCTGTAATCGCTTATCCTGTGCAGGGTCACAGGCAAACTGGTGCCTATCCCAGCTGACTATGGGTGAGAGGTGGGGTACACCCTGGACAAGTTGCCAGATCATCGCAGGACTGACACATAGAGACAAACAACCATTCACACTTGTATTCACACCTATGGTCAATTTAGAGCCACCAATTAGCCTAACCTGCATGTCTTTGCATGTCCAGTTTGCCTCTATACCAACTCAAGATGCTGTGTTAGAACAGAAGAGGGAACAACAAACTTCTTCAACATCGAAACTGGTGTGAGACAAGGATGCATCCTTTCCCCATTCCTGTTCCTATTGGCAATCGACTTTGTCCTGAAGAAGACCACAAGTGATTGCACGGAGGGAATACCATGGAGAAAGGAAGCAAGACTGGCAGACCTTGACTTTGCTGATGACATCGCCCTGCTGTCTGAGAATAGAGATGACCTCCAAAGCCTCACAATAAAACTTGAACAGTTCTCTGGAAAGGTAGGGCTGTGTGTGAGCACGGAGAAGACAAAGGCAATGAGGGTGGACAACAACAACAGCCAAACCCCAGTCAGTATTAGTGTCAACAATAGCTGTATCGAAACCGTTGACCAGTTCACCTATCTCGGCAGCACGGTAGCCAACGATGGCGAAGTAGAGCCTGATGTCAACTGCAGAATTGGTAAAGCAGCTACAGTATTCAAACAAATGAACACCATTTGGACAGCAAACACCATAGACTGTGACACAAATATCCCCACAGCTATCTATGCCAGTGAGACCTGGAAGTGTACAGCCTGTGTAAGCAAAAAGCTGGATGTCTTCCACCAAAGAAGCCTGAGGAAAATCCTAAAAGTGAGATGGCAGGACCGTGTTACAAATGAGGAAATATTGTGGAGGGCCAGATCACGACCTTTGAGTGAAACTGTCACCGAAAGAAGACTACGGCTCACAGGCCATCTTACGCCTGCCAGACCACCGCCATGCAAAAACAACCATAACATGGACACCGCCAGTCAGCAAGAGAAGGAGGGAAAGGTCAAAGATCACCTGGAGGAGGACTTAAAGAGAACAAACACCCCCTGAGAGAAGGCTGATGAAGCTGCAGCTGACAAATTCAAGTGGCAGAAACTTGCTGCCCAATGTGCCAATAGACACAGGAGGACCTAAGTCTAAGAAAGTAAGCATGTCTTTGGACTGTGGGGGAAACCAGAGCACCCCCACACAGACACAAGGAGAACATGCAAACTCCACAGAGAAAGGCCCCCGTTGGCCACTGGGCTCAAACCCAGAACCTTCTTGCTGTGAGGCGACAGTGCTAACCACTACACCATTGTGCTGCCTGCTTTATAATGTACTTTTGAAAATAATCTCATCTCTCATTATCTCTAGCCACTTTATCCTGTTCTACAGGGTCGCAGGCAAGCTGGAGCCTATCCCAGCTGACTACGGGCGAAAGGCGGGGTACACCCTGGACAAGTCGCCAAGTCATCACAGGGCTGACACATAGACACAGACAACCATTCACACTCACATTCACACCTACGGTCAATTTAGAGTCACCAGTTAACCTAACCTGCATGTCTTTGGACTGTGGGGGAAACCGGAGGAAACCTACTGTACACAGCCACAGGGAGAACATGCAAACTCCGCACAGGAAGGCCCTCGCCGGCCACGGGGCTCGAACCCGGACCTTCTTGCTGTGAGGCGACAGCGCTAACCACTACACCACCATGCCACCCCCTTTTGAAAATAATAAGAAAGTAATTTCACAATGTAGCCTGTTAATTTAAATGGTGTGCTTGTATGCTATCTAAGTCTGAACTGAAGAAAGAAAAATTATTGCTTTTCGCAAATAACTGTTTGAACATTGTTTCTCATAACAGCAGACTAATGAAGTTTTCCTTTTTATAAATTAGGCAAATTATTAATGTATGCAGTCTGTTTCCTTTGCAGGTTTCACATTTATTTAAAAGGTTTTTCAATTTCTCTGTTTTCCTGTTTAATGTACTCTACTAGTTCATTTCTTATTATAATTTTCAGTGTTCCTTCTAAATCCATGCTACCAAAAGATATGCAAGAGGCTGAGATTTCTAAATTGACAAGCAGGTAGAGCTGCCTCTTTATCCCAATGCTGGAAGACATTCTCCCATTTACATAGACTGAGGTTCTGAGCAATTTTTTTTTTTTTTATTGATAACTGCCAGAAGGTGAGATGAAATCCATAAAATATTACAAAAGTGTTAACGTTTAGTCCACCTTTATCATTCATTTTTACTCTTACAACTCCATTAGCATATGACAGAGTTAATGCTATTGAATAATACATACTTGTTCAGCAGTGCCTAAGGTTAAGTATGTCACCATGACACATGCTCTGAATGCTGTGAAAATTTCATCAGCCAGTAATTTCATCATTGGGAATAATAAAACGGATAAGGAAAGAGAAGTCTGTGTGAAGTATCACTGAGAAGAGCAAGAGCCTGTGTTCTGAACCATTCACTTCTTCACTTACTCATGTTTGAACTGGGATTATGTCGGCAATCAGCAGGGTGAATGGTGGTGACCTGCTGTCATCCCTTACCCCTCTCTTTCTCTCCCTGTCTCTGACGCTCATTTTGTCCCTCAGAAGTATGTGCTGGAGGAAAAAAGTGAACTTATTTGTCTGGGCAGAATGGTGTAAGAGACAGGATTGAAGAACTAAGGTGCTCTAAAATTACAGCATGCGCACCAGGCACAAGAAGAGAAACGTCAATTAGGTTCAAAGCACATCATTATTTCTTTTGCCCGGTGATTAAAGTTTGACATTTTAACTCATGCAAACATGAAGATTATAGATATATATTCTGCCCATTTCCTTTGGGGTAGGCAGCAGGCTTATGTGCAATTATCACTTTGGCTATGGCACATTTAAGTGTTAAACCTTTTCTTTTTTTTTTGGTATGAGATAAATTTGACTCAGCTGTAATAATAATAATAATAATAATAATAATAAAAGAATGCACTTAAAATGAAACACCAGTCATGATGAAAGGGATGAGAAAAGATCACAGGATGATTGTGAAATGCAAATGTCATAAAGTACTCTGATAGTCATTACGGTTCTTTTTAAAGAATGAGAGTGCTTGTTATAATCATTATTTCAAGAAGATTTTCTTGCGGTGCACCTGTGGCACACTTCTCTAGTGCAGCTATAAATTGTACTAGAACTTTTAGGTCAAATGACAGGATTATCCAGGGAGTATAATTGCTTTAAGCCCAGTGTTCTTGGGATAGATTCCTTATTCATCATGACCCAGAACAAGAATAAATGCTTCTAGAAGCTGAATGAATGACTGGATGAATGACTGACTAAAAACCTTTAAAAAATTTTTCAAAGACCTTTCAACTTTCAAAACAATGATCTAAACAACCTGGAACGTTTGACACCTTACTTTATACACATGTTGCATTAAGTTTATTATACACAAAGGTATTATTGAAAAATACATATTGGAAAATCAATGAATTCTACTGTGACCGTGCAGTGCGGTGGTTAGCACGGTCATCTCACAGGAGGAAGGTTTTGGGTTTGAACCTCAAGGCCAACTGGGGTCTATCTGTGTAGAGTTTACGTGTTCTCTCCATGCCTGTGTGGGTTTCTTCTGGGTTCTCATCCATCCATCCATCCATCCATTATCCATAACCACTTGTCCTGTGCAGGCTTATGGGCAAGCTGGAGCCTATTCCAGCTGACTATGGGCGAGAGGTGGGGTACACCCTGGACAAGTCACCAGGTCAGCACAGGGCTGACACATAGAGACAAACAACCATTCACACTCATATTCACAGCTACGGTCAATTTAGAGCCACCAATTAGCCTAACCTGCATGTCTTTGGACTGTGGGGGAAACCGAAGCACCTGGAGGAAACCCACGCAGACACAGGGAGAACATGCAAACTCCACACAGAAAGGCCCTCGCCGGCCGCTGGGCTCAAACCCAGAACCTTCTTGCTGTGAGGTGACAGTGCTAACCACTACACCACCATGCCACCCCCTCTGGGTTCTCCTCTACTCTAAATTGCCCATAGGTGTGAGTGGTTGTTCACATGAAGGGCTGTGTTTGCCCTACAATAGATTGGTGACTTGCCCCAGTGTACCCTGCCTCTCACCCAAAGTCAGCTAAGATTGGCTCCAGCTTCCCCTGCAACCCTGACAGATAAGCGGTATAGATAATGGATGGATGGATGGATGTCATTCATCAAGCCCTGTGCTGTACTGCATGTGGAGGTTGTGATTATATGAACTTCTGATTTCTGTTTTTGTATAAATGATAACATTCTGATTTTAATAAGTAATGATTGTCCATGATCCATATGAAGAATGCCTGGTGTTATATGAAGAATAATTGTCGTATAACAATTATCTTCATCTAACTTGAAGGAGTTGGAGCAGTTTTGCCTTGAGGAATGGGCAAAAATCCCAGGGGCTAGATGTGCTAAGCTAATAGAGACATACCCCAAGAGACTTGCAGCTGTAATTGCAGCAAAAGGTGGCTCTACAAAGTATTGACTTTGGAGGGTCAATACCTATGCACACTCCAGATTTCTGTTTTTTTCATATTTGTCATTGTTTGTGTCACAATAAAAGAACAATTGTCACCTTTAAAGTGGTAGGCATGTTGTGTAAATCAAATGGTGCTACCCCCCCCCCCCCCCCCACACACACACAAAATCCATTTTAATTCCAGCTTGTAATGCGACAAAACAGGACAAACACCAAAGGGGGACACTGTACCTACCTTTCAGCATTTATGGTGCCTTCACAGATTTTGAACTTTCTGCTGGTAACAATCTGGATGGTCCTTTTCCTCTTTAGCCCAGAAAGCACAACATTTGTGATTTCCAAAAACAAACAAACAAACAAACAAACAAACAAACAAACAAACAAACAAAAAAATCTAGAATCATCACTTTTCCACTTTGGCTAAGTCCATCTCAGATGAGCTCAGGCCCAGAGAATTTGGTGGTGTTTCTGGATGTTGTTGATATATGGCTTTTGCTTTGCATGGTAGATGCAGTGAAGAACTGTGTTTACCAAGAACGGTTTTCCAAAGTGTTCCTGAGCCCATGTAGTAATATCCTTTATACAATCATGTCAGTTTTTAATGCAGTGCCATCTGAGGGATTAAAGCTCCTGGGGCATTCAGTGTATTCAACTGAATATAGATCAAAAATGATTTGCAAATCATTGCATTCTGTTTTTATTTATGTTTTACACAGGGTCCATCTTATTTGGAATCAGGGTTGTAATATACAAAAGTTGGGATGTATGTACACTATATGGCTTAATTGCCTAAAACATCCCATTGAGGATTTTCTACTCTTGAAAACCTTGTGCTTGCCTCAAGAAGCACCAGATCTGCTCTATTTACTACATGAAAAGGCTACGATGATTTATGGGTCTCAGTATTGCTTTATTCATTATCATACCTTCTCATTTAGAGGCTTTCGCAACCAATTACTCTTTATAAAGTAAACTATACAGAAAGGTTTCACAGAAATCTTCTTTTTCATTTAAACAACAGATTGTTGAACCTGTACAGTGCACATTGCATTATGTTTCCCTTTTACTGTTTTATTGTTTATGGAACAGTGAATACTAGTGGCTAAAGGAAACGTGACATGAATTTGTTGTTGCTCTGTAGTAGGCTGTGAAAATCAGTTACACAGGAAGAATGTTAAGTAGTATTTGGATAATGAGCTGCACATAATGGGACATGTTTATCTGATTGTACTGATTCTCTGTGGTGTTGATGTCAAACTTTTTTGTTATTATTTAAACATACTGTAGATATGAAGTTTAAATATTTTCTGTACATACTGGACTAGAGTGTCATTTTTTTTCTGGCACCTTTTAATTATAAGCTGACACGACAATAAGTTGTGGTTAGTACAAAGACATCGGTGATTTGTGGCTTCAATAGCTACTTTATATTATTAGCTCATCCGGTCAATAGGCGATGAGCTTATGCCATCATGCGTTGTCCGGCGTCCGTCCGGCGTCATCCACATTTCACAGAAATCGCTTCTTCTCTTTCAATTCTTCACCAATTTTTATTCTTTTTGGCAGGAGGGTAGGTCTGTCTGGGGTGCATATGGCTTCTACCCAACTTTGCATACTTGCAATTAATATTGAAGATATGGTATAATTAAGCCCTAATGAGCAGTTTCCGCATAAATCGCTTCTTCTCCCTCAATTCTTCACCGATTTTGATTCTTTCTGGCATGAAGATAAGGGTACCTAGGGTGCATATAACTTCTACCCAGATTTGCTTAATTACAATTATTAATGAAGTTATGGACTAACTTCTTCTTGGTCAATTCCTCGCCATTTTGGACTCTTTCTGGCAGATAGGTCGGTATTCCTAGGGTGTATATCGCTTCTATGTATAGCTTGTATATAGTCTATATAGCAAATTAAAGATCAAAGTCCTTCCCATGCCATGTGGGGCGGCGCCGATCTCCGTTTCCTTAGCCCTCGGCCTCTCACCTATTACATAGCTAGGGTTACAGTGGGGGGCTAGTCCTCTGGTAACTGTGAGAGTTTGACTCCCCACTTGCATCTGTATTGCCTTACCAGATGGCAGTAGGTACCATTTTTATGATGGTCTTTGGTATGACCCGACTGTGAGTAGAACTCGTGATCTCCCAGTCGAGAGGCAGACATGCTAACCACTAGGCCAACTCGCGGTTAGTCTATATAGCCTGCAACATTTATTGCACAAGGTGTTCCACTTTACATCATTCCTTCTGGACTAGACGGGGCCAGAGTGAGCTACACCATCATTGATGGTCTTGTTTTTTTTATTTATTTTGTGGTGCACAGGGTTAAAACATGGAACTGATTTTTCGTGTGTTATAACACAATGCCTACATCTATATCTTGAACAATAATGATATTCTTCCATTGGTGTAATTGTTGCTTATTATCTAGCTTATATTATAGTATAGTCCTGAATCTCACTAGTTAAAGGCTGAGCAGGGAATTTTGGAGAAACCAGTGAGAGTAAGCTAGATTTTGAAAGTATCCAATTAAAAAAATCCCAGTGCTCCCTCCAAAGCCACTCCTCCAAAACACATGAATGCGTACTGCCTGATTAGTTCATTTGGACCAAATGAAATGATTGGATAGGCTTTTTACAGCCCTGCAACTGCCAGAAATGATAGGTTTTGTTTTTTTTAATTATTATTGTTAGAGTATTTGACATTGCTTTCAGGATGTAAAGGAAACATTCAAGAAATATAATGAAAAATACTTCTAAAATAAATTACCTACCCTTCCTTTAAGGTGTAAGTAAATTAAGCTTGTGAAATCCTACAAGAAGTGTACAAAATTTCAATTCACTAGTCAGGTGAAAGACCTGGAGTTATACAGAGTATCACATATGGGATTACTTAATTAAAAGAATCTTAAAAGAAGCTGTCAGAAGCTTTTCTTCAACTCAGAAAGAAAACCATGACAATATATCACTTTGTATATACTGTATGTGTGTTGTGCCTATTTGTCAAACCCAAGCCTTTGCATTTTAAAGACTTTTGTCTCATGGTTAAAATGTAAATGTAGTCTGCATATCTATGAATATATCCATGCTCATTTTCAGCTAGAGATGAGAAAAGGCAACATTTTGTCTTTAGACGGTTTGATCCACTTGAGCATGTTCAATCATTTGAGTATAAAAGTGTGAATATTCTGTACCTCTGTGCATGTGCTACAGATTTGTGTATGTAGGTATAGATCATGTGGGAGAACAAAAAGCAGTCACTCATGAAAACAATTCATCCATTTCTAATAGAGGTTTGTATGGAGCTGCTGAATTCTAGGGCACTGTATATTATACAGGAATAGGTGTTTTTATGAATGTTTAGATATTTTACATGTACTTAACCAGAATTCTGCTTTGGTTTTTACTCGGGTTATTGCATGTCCTTTCTCTGACAGCAGCTCTGAGTAAACAAGGCTGAGGCATCCTCAGTTCCCTGTGATGATGACACCATTGGACAGTCAGATAAACTCCATCATGCATGCCTTTCTGTGCTGTCCAAATCATTTACGTCTGCAGAAAGGGGGGGAAATCACACAAGCAACACTCGCTAATTACACTAAACAATTCTAGAAGTTTCTAAAGAGCAATCCGTTTAAGGCGAGAACACTTTCCATGACTTAATTAAATTAACTGTACAGGCTGTGTTTTTAATTGTGTGCATTTTGTTTGCTCAGGCAGAATCTTCAAACACATGGCCCAGTCTTGCATCTCTTGAAGCGTGTAGCTCTACATCATTCAGAGAAGTCTATATAAAGAATCTATAATGTGAATCTATGTACTTACATACAGTATACAGTGGGGTCCAAAATTCTTTTCTAATTTAATATAGTTGAGATGAATTTTAGAATTTCTTAGTATTTGATACGAAGTCATTAAAACCCATATTTGTTTTAATGACAGCATGCATTCAAGCTGTCATGGATGCCACAAGTATGTGTAAAACCTGATGATTCCTGTTAGATCACATACTTCATCTGAGTGTCATCTGAACTTGTGCTTCAGTGGAAGGGATACGACTCAAGGAAGATCAGACAAGAAATAGTGCAGAATCTTAAAAATGGAATATTTACTACAACCCCAATTCCAAAAAAGGTGGGACGCTGTGTAAACTGTACATAAAACCAGAATGCGATAATTTGCAAATCATTGAAACCCTATATTTCATTGAAAATAGTACAAAGACAACATATTAAATGTTTAAACTTAAGTTTTATTGCTTTTTGAAAAATATATGCTCATTTTGAATTTGATGTCAGCAACACATTTCAGAAAAGTTGGGACAGGGGCAACAAAAGACTGAAAAAATTGTGTAATGCTTAAAAAAAAACTAATTTGGTTAACTGGCAACAGGTCAGTAACATGATTGGGTATAAAAAGAGCATCCCAGAGAGGCGGAGTCTCTAGAAATAAAGATGGGGAGGGGTTCACCGATCTGTGAAAGACTGCATGGGCAAACAGTGCAACAATTTAAGAATAACATTCCTCAATGCAAAATTGCAAAGAATTTGGGGATCACATCATCTATGGTCCATAATATCATTAAAAGATTCTGAGAATCTGGAGAAATCTCTGTATGCAAGAGACAAGGCTGAAAACTGACACTGGATGCCTGTGATCTTCAGGCCCTCAGGAGACACTGCATTAAAAGCAGACAAGTGTCTGTCGTGGAAATCACTGTATGGATTCAGGAACACTTCAGAAAATCATCGTCTGTGAAAACATTTCATTACTGCATCCACAAATGCAAGTTAAAACAAGATATAAACAATATCCAGAAACACTGCCACCTTCTCTGGGCTTGAACTCTTTTACAATGGACTGAGGCGAAGTGGAAAATTGTCCAGGGGTCTGACGAATCAAAATTAGAAATTATTTTTAGAAATCGTGGACACCACATCTGCCAGGCTAAAGAGGAGAGGGACCATCCGGCTTGTTATCAGTGCACAGTTCAAAAAACAGCATCTGTGATGGTATGAGGGTGCATTAGTGCACATGACATGAGCAGCTTGTACACCTGGGAAGGCATCATCAATGCTGAATGATATATACATGTTTCAGAGCAATATGCTGCCATCCAGACAAAATCTTTTTCAGGGAAGGCCTTCCTTCTTTCAGCAAAACAATGCCAAACTGCTTTCTGCACATAATAAACTGCATGGCTCCATAGTAAAAGAGTCCAGGTGCTAAACTGGCCTGTCTGCAGTCCAGACCTGCCTCCCATTTAAAAAATTTGGCACATTATGAAGCGCAAAAAAGACAAAGGAGACCCCGAACTGTTGAGCAACTGAAATTGTATATTGGGCAAAAATGGGACAACATTTCTCTTTCAAAACTACAGCAATTGGTCTCCTCAGTTCTCAAAAGTTTACAGAGTGTTGTTAAAAGTAGAAGTGATGCAACACAGTGGTAAACATGTCCCTGTCCCAACTTTTTTGAAATGTTGCTGACATCAAATTCAAAATGAGCATATATTTTTTATACAAAAAACAATAAAAATTTCTCAGTTTCAACATTTGATATGTTGTCTTTGTACTATTTTCAATGAAATATAGAGTTTCCATGATTTGCAAATGATCACATTCTGTTTTTATTTACAGTTTACACAGTGTCCCAACTTTTTTGGAATTGGGGTTGTATATTGAACATTTCCTTTCTTTGTTTTAAAATTTTTCTAAATTCTTAGTATTGTCTTTGACATTTGGACCCTGCTGTATTACTGAAACCACATATACAGTGGTGCCTGAAAGTTTGTGAACCCTTTATCATTTTCTATATTTCTGCATAAATATGACCTAAAACATCATCAGATTTTCACACAAGTCCTAAAAGTAGATGAAGAGAACCCAGTTAAACAAATGAGACAAAAATATTAGATTTGGTCATTTATTTATTGAGGAAAATGATCCAAAATTACATATCTGTGAGTGGCAAAAGTACGTGAACCTTTGCTTTCAGTATCTGGTGTGACCCCCTTGTGCAGCAATAACTGCAACTAAACATTTCCGGTAACTGTTGATCAGTCCTGCACACTGGCTTGGAGGAATTTTAGCCTGTTCCTCCATACAGAACAGCTTCAACTCTGGGATGTTGGTAGGTTTCCTCACATGAACTGCTCGCTTCAGGTCCTTCCACAACATTTTGATTGGATTAAGGTCAGGACTTTGACTTGGCCATTCCAAAACATTAACTATCTTCTTCTTTAACCATTCTTTGGTAGAACAACTTGTGTGCTTAGGGTCATTGTCTTGCTGCATGACCCACCTTCTCTTGAGATTCAGTTCATGGACAGATGTCCTGACATTTTCCATTTGAATTTGTTGGTATAATTCAGAATTCATTGTTCCATCAATGATGGCAAGCCATCCTGGCCCAGATGCAGCAAAACAGGCCCAAACCATGATACTACCACCACCATGTTTCACAGAAGGGATAAGGTTCTTATGCTGGAATGCAGTGTTTTCCTTTCTCCAAACATAACGCTTCTCATTTAAACCAAAAAGTTCTATTTTGGTCTCATCCTTCCACAAAATATTTTTCCAATAGCCTTCTGGCTTGTCCACGTGATCTTTAGCAAACTGCAGACAAGCAGTAATGTTCTTTTTGGAGAGCAGTGGCTTTCTCCTTGCAACCCTGCCATGCACACCATTGTTGTTCAGTGTTTTCCTGATGGTGGACTCATGAACATTAACATTATCCAATGTGAGAGAGGCCTTCAGTTGCTTAGAAGTTACCCTGGGGTCCTTTGTGACCTCGCCAACTATTACATGCCTTGCTCTTGGAGTGATCTTTGTTGGTCGACCACTCCTGGGGAGGGTAATATTGGTCTTGAATTTCCTCCATTTGTACACAATCTGTCTGACTGTGGATTGGTGGAGTCCAAACTCTTTAGAGATGGTTTTGTAACCTTTTCCAGCCTGATGAGCATCATCAATGCTTTTTCTGAGGTCCTCAGAAATCTCCTTTGTTTGTGCCATGATACACTTCCACAAACGTGTTGTGAAGATCAGACTTTGATAGACCCCTGTTCTTTAAATAAAACAGGGTGTACACTCACACCTGATTGTCATCCCATTGATTGGAAACACCTGACTCTAATTTCACCTTCAAATTAACTGTTAATCCTTAAGGTTCACATACTTTTGCCACTCACAGATATGTAATATTGGATCATTTTCCTCAATAAATAAATGACCAAGTATAATATTTTTGTCTCATTTGTTTAATTGGGTTCTCTTTATCTACTTTTAGGACTTGTGTGAAAATCTGATGTTGTTTTAGGTCATATTTATGCAGAAATATAGAAAATTCTAAAGGGTTCACAAACTTTCAAGCACCACTGTAAATAACTGATGTGAGAACATTTTCCATGTTACAGTTATGTGTATATTCCTCCTTTAAGGAAGCACAGACCTAACAGGATGAAACACAACAGAGTGGCAATACAGAGGAAAGATAATGACTAACCTTGATGATGTTGTTAAATAGTTAGTGGAACATATAGTGTGTCATGATAAAACTATAAAAAAAGAACAGAAGTACTGGGATTTCACCAACCTAGCAAGTTGAAACACCCCCAAAATGGGATGTAAATTTGTGAAAGGAATGTCAGACTAAGCCACGTTAAAGCCGACATTCTAAATACAATAGGACGGGAAAACAATAACAAACCAAAGAGCACACAATATCCAACTTAATAAAATTACATATAGTTCTAAAGTGGAGGATAAGACTAACATCCATCCATTATCTATAACAGCTTATCCTGTGCAGGGTCGCGGGCAAGCTGGAGCCTATCCCAGCTGACTATGGGTGAGAGGCAGGGTACACCCTGGACAAGTCGCCAGGTCATCGCAGGGGATAAGAATAACATAGTTATCTTTAAAATATTTTATAATACAATATTATAACAAAATTTCATATTAGAAAGTGACATGTACTACCTTGACACATCTATATCGGTCAAGGTCACGTTGGATCTGGAGCTTATTCCAGGAACATCGAGCATGAGGCATAAATATATCCTCAATCGGACAAAAAAAAACCCCTCAGGAATGACTGATTATATAACGCTTCAAGTGATGCATCAGACACTTCATCCTTTTTTGAATTCACATTCGAGGGCAATAAGCAGTTAACCCCTGGTATTTGGGATCATCGGCATAAACAACATTTTCTTTGATTTCTGAATTCTACAGATTCAATCATTCAGCCTTCGCAAAAGATGAAATGACTGAATAGATTGTTGGTGAAAAAGGCTCTTTGAGTGTCATATGCCATAATATTCACTCTATGCCTTTGGATAACATAAAGGCAATCACACAGGAGGAAAGGGATATTTTGTCAGTGGAGAGCCCTTCATTTTTGGGAGATATGTATGTGTGCCTTCAGTGGCCTGAGGACTGGGCAATGCTATATGCAGTGACATCCATTTCATCCCTCTCTCTTTTCCCAAGGACATTATCTCAGCCTACGGCATCGCAGCAGCAGCCTATTACATTGCCTGGTTCCAGAGGTAGATTGAATAAACACTAGAGATATGGCTAGAGCATGTCATGGCCTTTAAGGTCACAGGACCAGCCTAAAGTAAACCTGCCTCTCTTTTCATATCTGGAACTATGAAGAATGACAAGTGGTGCAGTTTGTACAAAGAGAATATAGACAAGGCTGTGGTTCAGGTCCAGCTCCTCTCATATGCTTTACAGATTAATTTCTGTATGGTGCTCTAGGTTCTAAATTATAATCTATTCATAGATAATTGTTTATTTATTCATAATAAAGATTAATTTCTCTGTGCAACAAGTGTGAGTACGATCATTGTTCTGGCAGAGCTACATTTCTCTAATGGATCAATATTTGTCAGCAGGCAGAACTCCAGAGTTGAAAGGATTGCCAACCCATGAAAAACTCATTTAGAGAGCACACTGAGGATCATGGGAACTGTTTGTAATCAAGATGCTCAATAACCATCCACTGGAAGGATTATAGGAATTTACAAAGGTCATACTGAAAAGCTTCAGACTTTGGTCATCCAAAATTAGCCAACAAACTCCCATTATTGTGTACAAATATTACTCACGATAATATTTTACACATGGTGTAATTAACTAATTAATGCTAGTATAATCCTCAATCTGCCTTTTTTTAGGCTAATGCTTATGTCTTGTTCTGTTTCAGAGCTGTCTTGAGAGCATTCCATAAAAGTTTCTGGGTCATTGTTCAGGATTAACAAATCTCAAAGAACAAACAAAGTAACGCTCATTGTGTTGGATTTGAAATTAACTGCTCATTCTGTCTCACCTGGGAGCCTGCAAGATTTTTAGCACTGCAGATTGAAGTCATCCTCTGCAGTTCAGCCAACAATTTAATTATCCTAGTTATCTCTTTACTGCAAAATGTAGTCGATGTGCCAGGACATGTTTGGCTTCTTTAGTTTTACATTAGAGCAACAAGCCTAAGGGAATCCCCAAAACAACAAAAGTCAAGAATAGTCTACCGAGTGATTCAGAAATATGAAATACAAAAATTGATTATAGAGCAAGTATTTAAAAAATCTCACAAGTCTCAAAACAGTCAAGAAATTATGTTAATAATGTCAACAGGTTGGCTTTTCAATCCAAGCAAATGTTTAGTCATTTATCTATGTCCTATTTCACTCATGCAACCTTTCTTACTCTCATCACCACTTATATGATAGTTAGGGGCCAATCTAAGAAGGAGAGATACTGCAGGTCATTCATACCTACTGCTGTCAGACTGTATAACACCCACAACTTCTCATGTAGCACCAATAACCTGTTTGTCGTTATATTTGCACTACTTCACCACTACTACCTCTGCCATCTCTCATCAATGCAATTAATTATCATGTGCAATAATATAGGTCTTAAACTATTTTTATACATACTTATATATTATACAGAGTCTACCTGTAATGTGCATTTTTTTCCGAGCCTCTCAATAAGGCAATATTTCTATATGTTTTCACGGTAGATAATGCAAATAGCCGTCTGTATTTAATCTTTCGTTTGTCTAATTTTTATTTCAGTTTTATTTTGTTATCTGTATGACATTTTCTTGCTACTGTAACACGTGAATTTCCCCGATGTGGGCTCAATAAAGTGAATCTAATCTAATCTAATCTAATCTAATCTAATCTAATCTAATCTAATCTAATCTAATCTAATCTAATCTAATCTACCCAGTCAGCATCTGATGCATCAAGGATAATCATCATGCACAAGTGCTGGAGCACAGTCTCCTACTACTGGATTTTATGATCCAATTTCCAAAAAAGTTGGAACAGGGGCAACAAAATACTGGGGGGCTGATGGAATATTTCACAACAAATTAGGTTAAGTCTCAACAAGTCAGTAACATAATTGGGCATAAAAAGAGCATCCCAGAGAGGCTGAGTCTCTCAGAAGTAACAATGGGGAGGGGTTAACCACTCTGTAAAAGACTACATGGGCAAATAATGCAATAATTTATGAATAACGTTTCTCAATGTAAAATTGCAAAGAATTTGGGGGTCACATCATCTACGATACATAATATCATTAAAAATTTTCAGAGAAATCTCTGTACACAAGGGACAAGGGAAAAACCAATGGCCATGATCTTTGGGCCCTCAGGCGACACTGCATTAAAAACAGACATGATTCTGTCATGGAAATCACTGCATGGGTTCAGGAACACTTCTGAAAACCAATGTCTGTGAAGACAGTTCATCAATGCATCCACAAATGCAAATAAAAATTCTACCATAGCAGAAACACCACTGCCTTCTCTGGGCCTGAGCTAATTTATGATGGACTGAGGCAAAGTGGAAAGCTGTCCTGTGGTCTGACGAATCGAAATGTGAAATTCTTTTTGAAAACCATGGATGCTGTGAGGTGGCACAATGGTGCAGTGGTTAGTACTGTCACCTTACAGCAAGAAGGTTCCGGATTTGAACCTAATGGCTAACTGGGGCCTTTCTGTGTGGAGGTTGCATGTTCGTCCACAATGACGTGCCTGCGTGGTTTTCCTCCAGAGACATGCAAATTAGGTTAACTTGTTAAATAGGTGTGAATGTGATTGTGAATGGTTATTCATCTCTGTGTTAGCCCTGTGACCTGCCCAGGGTGTACCCTGTCTCTCACCTGAAGTCAGCTGGGATTGGCTGCAGCTTCCCTGCGACCCTGACGGATAAGTGCTATAGATAATGGATGGATGGAAGGGTACAGTGTCCTATAAAGAGGAGAGGGACCATCTGGCTGTTATCGTCAGCACACAATTCAAAAGCCAGCCAGCATCTGTGATGGTAAGAGGGTGCATTAGTGCAAATGGCACTTGCACATCTGAGAAGGCTCCATTAATGCTGAATGATATACACAGGTTTTGGAGCAACATATGCTGCCACCTAGACCGTGTCTTTTTCAAGGAAAGCCTTGATTATTTCAGTAAGACAATGCCAGACTGCATTCTGCACATATTACAACTGCATGGTGCCATAGTAAAAGAGTCCAGGTGCTAAAGTGGCCTGCCTGCAGTCCATTTACCACATTATGAAAAGAGAAATATGACAAAGTTGACCCTGAACTGTTGAGCAGCTGAAATCCTATATCAGGCAAGTATTGGACAACATTTCACTTTCAAAACTACAACAATTAAAGGTTCTGACTGCAAAGTTGAATTCTGGGCAAAAATGTTCTATTTCTATTGCCATTGGAGTTTCGAGATGTTGATTTGAGTTGAAATTGAGGAGTTGCGCTGCTGCACACACCATGTATCCTATGTGTAAATGTTTTGCCGAGATAAAAAGCGTCCTGCATTTTACGATTCCAGAGGTTGCCAAAGCAAGTGAACGACAATATCACATGAACACCACGTGACTTGTTTGACCTATATTTAAGCAAAACAAGTCAGTATGGGCAAACATGGCAGACTCCGCTCTCCCATCAGCTAAAAGCCAGCGGAAAAGGAAAGGAAAATATGAAAGCAAATCAGCTAGAAAGCACACCAGAAAAGCAATGGAAACCAAAAGGTTGTCAGCAAGAATTTTTGTGAAGGAACAGATCAACCGCTGGAATCGACTGAAAGATGAAACGGGCACAAAATCTGATGAAGAATTTGCAGCGCTTTTCTTGGATTGGTGAGTCTGAGTATGGAGTTATACACCTAATGTTTTGATCTTACAGAGAAAGAAATGATAACACAAAAGCAGTAACAGAGAAAAGATATATTCGTCTTTTGTTTCACAGATCTGTTTGCGAATGTCAACCACAAATTACATTCCTGTGACTCAAAACTCTCCGAGGTCGATGCAGAGTCATAATGTTTTCTGCACATTGCCATCTTGGTGTGACCCAGTTCCATTATTATGCTAATTAGTCCAAGCTCCTTGCATTTAGCTGTTTCCGTGGGGCCATACTGTTTACCTCAAGAGGTAGGATAGTCGGTCCCAAGACGGAGAAAAGCGACCCTCAGCACATCAAAATGATCAGATCTTGTCTGCATGATATTGTTCTTGTGGGACATAGGAAAATACCATGCACAATTTAAAAAAAAAAGAAAAGTTAAAAATTCAGATGACTTTGCAGTCAGTACCTTTAATCACCTTGGCTCCCAAATCAATACAAAGTGTTGTTAAAAGCAGAGGTGATGCAACACAGTGGTAAATGTGCCCCTGTGCTAACTGTTTTGAAATGTGTTGCTAGCATTTAATTCAAAATGAGCATATATTATTCAAATTACAATAAATTTTCTCTTTCAACATGCGATATTTTGTCTTTGAACTAGTTTCAATGAAATATAGGGTTTTCATGATTCGCAAATCATTACATTCGTTCTTTCATATTTTACACAGTGTCCCAACTTTTTTAGAATCAGGGTTGTATTTTAAAGCCAGTGGATATCACAGAGACTATGCATATGTTGGTGAATTTTAGATTTCTCACTGTCAAGAACTTAGAGAAAGGAATATTGAAGAAGAGCCAAACAACTCTCTCCAGCAGATCATTACTTTATTAATGCTGTTAGATTACTAAGAACAAGCTCTACTTTGATACTCATTTATGCAGAATCAAGTAATACAGCCACACAAAACAAGTACAGAACCTAAATCATGTGCATATATAGAATATGTTATTAATCCTTGCCTAGTAATTCCACCACATTAATAAATGACAGCATTAAAGCCCCCGGCCCGAATTGCACATCAACATGGCAGCCACAGCCTGATCTAAATCCACCTGAACCAGAAAGAGATTTTCCACCGATGACACAGAGCACCCCTCCTAGAACTGCCACCTTATTGTGGTGGAGGGGTTTGTGTGCTTGAATGATCCTAGGAGCTATGTTGTCGGGGGCATTATGCCCCTCTTAGGGTCTCCCAAGGCAGACAGGTCCTAGGTGATAGGCCAGACCAAGAGCAGTTCACCAAAACCCTTATGGATAATAATAGATCGAGGACTGTGACGTCGCCTGGTATGGCACAGCCGGGGCCCCACCCTGGAGCCAGGCCCGGGGTTGGGGCTCGTATGCGAGCACTTGGTGGCCAGGCCTTTGCCTACAGGGCCCGGCCGGGCTCAGCCTGAAGCGGTGACGTGGGCCCGACCTTCTGTGGGTTCACCACCCACAGAGGTAGCTGTAGGGGGCTGGTGCAGTGTGGACTGGGCGGCAGTCGAAGGCAGGGGCCTCGATGACCTGATCCCCGAACATAGCGGCTAGCTTTGTTTACGCACTTCCTGTTTCCTGAGTTGTTCGCGCCGAGTCCTTTTTCCCGCGAGTGCCGGCGTTAATTACTAATCCTTTTTTAACTTTTTTTCTATAAATAAATTTCCAGTATCCTCTTCATTTTTAGTATACTGTCGCTTTCATTTTTGTACTTTTCACTTTCGCTTTCCTTTTTCCGTTTTTTTTCCCGTTTTTTTCTCTTTCTTTTTTCGGAAGAACGCCGAGACCGGAAGCTTTCTTTTTCTCTCCTCCTGTGTAAAGTCTACAAGCGGAGGCCATCTGATCTGCTTTAATATCAACAGATCTTCATTTAAGGTACGTGAATCTTTTCATCATGGCACACCTTCAGCCTGTTCAGTGTGCTGAGTGCAGGATGTTTAGTCATTCTTCCTCCGTCACTAGCGATAGCTCTATTAGCTTTACTTGTGATAAGTGCAGATTAGTTAGCTCTCTGACGGAGAAGATTTCAGTGCTAGAAGCGCGTGTCCAGGCTTTAGAGCAGGTTAGTGAGCGTGAGAACAGTGTAGTTTCTGTTAGGGAAAGTCTGGACGCCCTAGGTGGAGTTAGCAATCCCCCAACTCCGGCATTAGAGCCCTTACAGTGGGGCGAATGGGTGACGGCTCGGCGGCATAAGCGTAGAGCCAAAGCTACCGCTGAGGCTCGCCCACGGGAGCACCACTCCTCTCCGCGTCACGTGTCGAACAGGTTTGCTCTCCTTAGTGATGCACCCACTGAGAAACCTGAAAGAGCTCTGGTTATAGGGGACTCTATCATACGGCACATGAAATTAGCTCAGCCTTTAGGGGCACCAGCAGCTTTAGTCAGGTGTATACCGGGAGCCAGGGCGCCGGACATAGCAGGTAATCTTAGGGTCCTAGGCAAGCACAGGTTCTCAAAGATAGTTATCCATGCAGGAGCTAATGATATACGCCTTCGTCAGTCTGAGGTTACTAAGAGTAACTTTGTAGAGGTGTTTAAATTAGCGAAGGCGATGTCCGATGCTGTAGTATGCTCTGGCCCCATCCCAATGCGGCGTGGCGATGTAGCTTACAGCAGGTTATGGTCGCTGAACTGCTGGCTGTCCAGGTGGTGCTCTGAAAACAGTGTGGGCTTTATAGATAATTGGGCTAATTTTGAGGGCACTGCTGGCCTGTTAGGGCGGGATGGTATCCATCCCACTCGGGAAGGTGCTGCTCTCATTTCCTGCAGCATAGGTCATAGTCTCAGAACAGGCCTAGTTAATTTCTGACAATCCAGAGCCAAGGCCAGGGAGCAGACGAACAGGCTAAACCGACTGTCTGCTAGCTGCACAGAGTCGTCACTCAGGGCCCACTACATCGAGACTGTGTCTGTTCCCCGAGCTCAACAAAAAGGTAGAAATTTTCAGAGAGTTTGTTCCAGTAACCTAATCAATATAAAATTAGATCAGACTGACTGTACAGCTGCTGCCAGCACCTTTGATCTAAAGGTGGGGCTATTAAATATTAGATCTCTTACATCTAAAGCGCTAATGGTTAATGAACTCATTACTGATCAGGAGTTTAATGTACTGTGTTTAACAGAAACATGGATTAAGCCAAATGAATATATAGCATTAAATGAAGCGAGTCCTCCTGGATACAGTTATATACACCAGCCTCGTCTAACTGGCAGAGGAGGAGGCGTCGCGGTTATTTATAACGATTATCTAGGTGTAACACACAAACCTGGTTATAAATTTAATACATTTGAAGTTCTTCATACTCATATAATGTATGTAGCCTCGAAAAATAAGTCTACCCAGTTAATTCCATTGCTTATTATTTACAGGCCCCCGGGGCCATATTCTGAGTTTCTTTCTGAATTTGCAGATTTTATCTCAGATTTGGTTATTTCCTTAGACAAAGCTTTAGTTGTCGGAGATTTTAATATTCACTTCGATAACCCAGAAGACCCTTTAAAAACAGCGTTTGTGTCCATCTTAGATTCAGTCGGGATTAAGCAGAATGTCATAGGACCGACCCATAATGGTGGTCACACCCTTGATCTAATACTAACATTCAGATTAAACGTAGACAATATAGTCATACTTCCACAGTCTGAAGTTATCTCAGATCATTGTCTCATCTCATTCAAAATATGTCTGAGTAATAATATATGCACCTCACCACGCTACTGTATTAAACGTACTTTCACGTCAACTACTGCACAGAGCTTTATAAATGATCTCCCAGAGCTGTCAACTTTGATTGGGTCACTGTTGGCCCCCGCAGAACTTGATCAGGCAACTGAATGCTTAGAGTCAACATTCCGCCATACTTTAGATAATGTAGCTCCTCTAAAAAGGAAAACGGTCAGAGACAAAAAATTAGCACCCTGGTATAATGATGACACTCACACATTAAAACAGACCACTCGAAAATTGGAACGTAAATGGCGTCAAACAAAATTGGTAGTGTTCAAATTAGCTTGGAAGGAGAGCTTCCTGAAGTATAGAAAAGCTCTTAGTGCTGCGAGATCAACATATTTCTCCTCCCTAATAGAAGATAACAAAAATAATCCTAGATTCCTATTTAATACTGTAGCAAAATTAACCAGGAATAAGTCCACTATCAACACATGCACACCTGCAGTATGTAGTAGCAACGACTTCATGAATTTTTTTAATGACAAAATTGAGAATATCCGACAAAAAATTCAAACTACTAATTTAAGGTTAGACAATGAAAGTGACCTTGTAGTTAACAATATAACTGTATCAGATCATCAGTTAGAATGTTTTACTCCCCTAAAAGAAACTGAATTACTTTCATTAATCTCTACATCAAAAGCCTCAACTTGCGTACTAGATCCCTTACCGACACATCTATTCAAACAGATAATGCCTGGAGTAATTGAACCGCTTCTAAAAATAATAAATTCTTCTCTTATGATTGGCTATGTACCCAAATCCTTTAAACTAGCAGTTAACAAACCCCTGATTAAAAAACCTGACCTTGATCCCTGTCAGCTGTCCAATTATCGGCCAATATCAAACCTCCCCTTTATCTCCAAGATCCTTGAAAAAGCTGTGGCACAGCAGTTATGCTCATATTTACATAGGAATAACATCCATGAAATGTATCCGTCAGGATTTAGACCTCATCATAGCACAGAGACAGCACTGGTTAAAGTAGTAAACGACCTACTGTTGGCGTCTGATCAGGGCTGTGTCTCGCTACTTGTGTTGCTTGACCTTAGTGCAGCATTTGATACCATTGATCATTCCATTCTTCTGGATAGACTAGAAAATGTTGTGGGAGTGAAGGGAATGGCCCTCTCCTGGCTCATGTCTTATCTAACTGATCGTTATCAGTATGTTGATATAAATGGTGATATTTCTAGACGTACCGAGGTAAAGTTTGGTGTTCCACAAGGTTCTGTCTTGGGTCCACTGCTTTTTTCTCTATATATGTTACCTCTGGGCGATATTATTCGTAAACATTGTATTAGTTTCCACTGTTATGCTGATGACACACAGTTGTATGTCTCTGCAAAACCTGATGAGAGACACCAGCTTAATAAAATTGAGGAATGTGTTAAGGACATTAGACACTGGATGCTTATAAATTTCCTTCTGCTTAACTCTGACAAGACTGAAGTACTTGTGCTAGGACCACACACAGCTAGAAGTAAGTTTTCTGATTACACAGTAACTCTGGATGGCCTTTCTGTTTCTTCATGTGCAGCAGTAAAAGACCTCGGAGTGATTATTGACCCCAGTCTTTCATTCGAAACTCACATTGATAACATCACCCGGATAGCTTTCTTTCATCTCAGAAATATTGCAAAGATAAGAAATTTAATGTCATTGCATGATGCAGAAAAACTAGTCCATGCTTTCATTACCTCCAGGTTGGATTATTGTAATGCCTTACTGTCTGGATGTTCCAATAAGTGCATAAACAAGCTCCAGTTAGTTCAAAATGCCGCAGCAAGAGTCCTTACTAGAACTAGAAAATATGACCACATCACGCCTGTCTTATCCACACTGCATTGGCTCCCAATCAAATTTCGTATTGATTATAAAATACTACTATTGACCTTTAAAGCACTAAATGGTCTCGCACCACAGTACCTGAGTGAACTTCTGCTCCTCTATGACCCGCCACGCCTACTTAGATCAAAAGGTGCAGGCTATCTGCTGGTACCTCGTATAGTGAAGGCTACATCAGGGGGCAGAGCCTTTTCTTACAAAGCCCCACTGTTATGGAACAGCCTTCCAAGTAATGTTCGGGAATCAGACACAGTCTCAGCATTTAAGTCTAGGCTGAAAACATATCTGTTTAGTCAAGCCTTTTGTTAATGGTGTTTATGAGGTAAAGGAGTAGATCTGGAGGGTCCTCAGACATAGAGTGTTTTGGTAAACTGGGATGTATGGATGCTGTCAGTCCCCACTCGCTTGCTCACTCGAGTTTGTTGACGGTGTAGTGGCTGGCTGCTTTATGTCCCGGGGCTCCCTCATGCCTGTGTTACCTTCTGGCTCTCTCCTTTTAGTTATGCTGTCATAGTTAGTTGCTGGAGTCCCTGCTTGTACTCGGTGCAATATGTATACTGTTCCTACTTATTCAGGTGACATTGGGCATACCTAACCACCTGTGTTTTCTTTCTCTCCCCCCCACCCCAAATCTGTCCCTCTGAGTTACATGGAGTCAACAGGAAATCTTTTGGTGGAGACGGTGGGGACCTCGACTGGCTATCGTAGCCTGCAGGGAATCGGCCGTCAGACATTCTGTCGCATGTCCCAGACCCGGTGAAATGTAACTGAATTGTCTTGGCCAGGCCTAAGGGTCCCATCTGCATCTCATCATTGCTGAGGAGTGTGCTCCCATCACCCAATCAAGCATCCAGCCAGAGCAGGTCATGATATATTTTTTACCATATTAACATGCCATTGTGTGTTATGCCTGATGTAAAGACTCTCGTCTCTGCGAGCCTACCACACAGATTTAATACTTGTCATTTTTAGGGCTTACCTAACAACGTGTTTTCTTTCTCTCTCTCTCTTCCCCCCCAATCTGTCCCTCTGAGTTACATGTTGATCCTGGGATTGAGATGCTGGCCTCTTCTGCCCCTCGGACCTGCTTGATCCATCCTGGTGCCCTGTGTCTGGTCGGAGTTTTATCGCCCCACTCCTGTGAAGGACGGCCCCATGAGGACAGTTGAGGGTTATACCTGTTAAAACTGTTAATATTATAGTCAAGCTGTCTGTTGTTGCCCAAATGAGGATGGGTTCCCTTTTGAGTCTGGTTCCTCTCGAGGTTTCTTCCTCATGTCGTCTGAGGGAGTTTTTCCTTGCCACCGTCGCCACAGGCTTGCTCATTGGGGATAGATTAGGGATAAAATTAGCTCATGTTTTAAGTCGTTCAAATTCTGTAAAGCTGCTTTGCGACAATGTTTATTGTTAAAAGCGCTGTACAAATAAACTTGATTTGATTTGATTTGATTTGATTTGATTTGATTAGCTGTTGGGACATGGAATGTCACTTCACTGGGGGGGGGAGAGCCTGAGCTTGTGTGGGAGGTTGAGAGGTAGAGATAGTCGGGCTCACCTCCATGCACAGCTTGGGCTCCGGAACCCAGCTCCTCGAGAGGGGCTGGACTCTCCACTTCTCTGGAGTCGCCCATGGTGAGCGGCGGCGGGCTGGTGTGGGCTTGCTTATAGCTCCCCAGCTCAGCCGCCATGTGTTGGAGTTTACCCCAGTGAATGAGAGGGTCGCCTCTCTGTGCCTTTGGATCGGGGAGAGGGCTCTTGCTGTTGTTTGTGCCTATGGGCCGAATAGCAGTATAGAGTTTCCGGCCTTCTTGGAGTCCTTGGGAGAGGTACTGAGAGGTGCTCAGACTGGGGACTCCATTGTTCTACTGGGGGACTTCAACGCTCACGTGGGTGACAACAGTGACACCTGGAGGGGCGTGATTGGGAGGAACGGCCTCCCCGATCTGAACCTGAGTGGTGTTTTGTTATTGGACTTCTGTGCTAGTCACGGTTTGTCCATAACGAACACCATGTTCGAGGCCATGGAGGAGGACTATCGGTCGGCCTTGAAGAAATTCTGGCAAATCGTCCGGCGCCTCAGGAGGGGGAAGCAGTACTCTGCCAACACTGTTTACAGTGTGGGTGGGGAGCTGTTGACCTCAACTGGGGACATTGTCGGGTGGTGGAAGGAATACTTCGAGGATCTCCTCAATCCCACCGTCACGTCTTCCATTGAGGAAGCGGAGGCTAATGACTCAGAGGTGGACTCATCCATTACCCAAGCTGAAGTCACTGAGGTGGTTTGCAAGCTCCTCAGTGGCAAGGCACCGGGGATGGATGAGATCCGCCCTGAGTATCTCAAGTCTCTGGATGTTGTGGGGCTGTCTTGGCTGACATGCCTCTGCAACATCGCATGGCAGTCGGGGACAGTGCCTCTGGAGTGGCAGACTGGGGTGGTGGTCCCTCTTTTTAAGAAAGAGGACCGGAGAGTGTGCTCAAATTATAGGGGAATCACACTTCTGAGCCTCCCCGGGAAGGTTTACTCCAGGGTACTGGAGAGGAGAATTCGGCCAATAGTCGAACCTTGGATCCAGGAGGAACAATGCGGTTTTCGTCCTGGTCGCGGAACACTGGACCAGCTCTATACCCTTCATAGGGTGCTTGAGGGTTCATGGGAGTTTGCCCAACCAGCCCACATGTGCTTTGTGGATCTGGAGAAGGCATTCGACCCTCGTGGTATTTCTGTGGGGGGTGCTTCAGGAGTATGGGGTTCGGGGCTCTTTGCTAAGGGCTGTCCAGTCCCTATATGAATGGAGCAGGAGTCTGGTTCACATTGCCAGCAGTAAGTCAGACCTGTTCCCAGTGCATGTTGGGCTCCGGCAGGGCTGCCCTTTGTCACCGGTTCTGTTCATAATCTTTATGGACAGAATTTCTAGGCACAGCCAGGGGCTGGAAGGAATCCTGTTTGGGAACCACAGGATTTCATCTCTGCTTTTTGTGGATGATGTTGTCCTGTTGGCTTCTTCAAACCAGGACCTTCAGCATGCACTGGGGTGGTTTGCAGTCGAGTGTGAATCAGCTGGGATGAGAATCAGCACCTCCAAGTCTGAGGCCATGGTTCTCGACCAGAAAAGGGTGGCTTGCCCTCTCCAGGTTGGTGGAGAAGTCCTGCCTCAAGTGGAGGAGTTTAAGTATCTCAGGATCTTGTTCACGAGTGAGGGAAGGATAGAGCGTGAGATTGACAGGTGGATCAGTGCAGCCTCCACAGTGATGCTGTCACTTTACCGGTCTGTTGTGGTGAAGAAGGAGCTGAGCCAAAAGGCGAAGCTCTCGATTTACCGGTTGATCTATGTTCCGACTCTCACCTATGGTCATGAGCTTTGGGTAATGACCGAAAGAACAAGATCGTGGATACAAGCGGCCAAAATGAGTTTCCTTTGCAGGGTGGCTGGGTGCTCCCTTAGAGATAGGGTGAGAAGCACAGTCACTCGGGAGGAGCTCGGAGTAGAGCCGCTGCTCCTCCACATCGAGAGGAATCAGCTGAGGTGGCTCAGGCATCTCTTTCGGATGCCTCCTGGATGCCTCCCTGGGGAGGTGTTCCAGGCATGTCCCCCTGGGAGGAGGCCCCAGGGAAGACCCAGGACACGCTGGAGGGACTATGTCTCTCGGCTGGCCTGGGAACGCCTTGGTGTTCTTCCTGAGGAGCTGTCCGAGGTGTCTGGGGAAAGGGAAGTTTGGGCTTCTATGCTCAGACTGCTGCCTCTGCAACCTGGCCCCAGATAAGCAGACGAGGACGAGATGAGACGAGACACAGAGCAAAGTTTGGTTTGTATCTAGTGCTCTCTTTTAATGCAATGAGATTATTAAGCAGCAATTCATAATGAACTATAATATATGTAGGGTCTTTAGGTTATATTCCCATTTGCATGAATAATTGTCTGTATAGATGAAGTCATCTCTCTGATTTTATGATTTGTTCTCTCATGGGGTCTGTAGCAATGACTCATTTCAAAAGTGTTTCAGAATAATAATTTTCCAGCCTGTCATTTTAGGACTTTGAAACAGAGAGGAGACCTTTATTGCCTCTCTTTATCATAATATTTTAGTATAGTATAATAACACATGCTTGAAGTCAACTATGGAAATAGTATGAAAATAGAGATGGGCAAAGACAGTGTGGTTGACATGACACTTGATTAGTCTAATCTGCATTAGTCAATGATGTGAGAACACAACTTCCCGGACCAATCATAAGCTCTATTCATGTCATATAGAAACAAATGTAATTCCCACGTTCAGTCTGGGGGAAAAAAAGGACCTTTTAGGAATTTCTTGGGATCAGGACACTTTCTCCAATGACCATTTCGTCCAATGCCATTTCATCCAATACTTAAGACATTTCATCCAAAGCCTTTTTCATACACACTATCAATTATTTTACACTTCAGGTATTCATTTGTTAGCAAAATTAGAATTCTCAATAGAATTTGACCGAAGCAGAAAACATTTTGTAAAGCAAACGCTGTAAGATATATGATCCAGACAGCTTCAAAAATGAATAACTTGGCCAACAGAACTCACAGAGAAGCCAAATTTTACAGGCACCTCCCTCTAAGCCTCCCCCTTCAAAAGAGCATGGTCTTGGGTTGGTAGGACCGCGCCTCCGCCTGGTATTCATGAACAAAGCCCCCGAGAGAGTGCTGCTCTCCGCCTGAAGATTTAATATGATCCAGCCAGAAACATAGACATGCAAGCGAGCAGCCTGCAATGTCAAGGGAGGTAACTCATCCCAGGGTCAGCAAGTGGCATGGGCTGACATGGTTACCCCACTTAGTATGCTCTTTAGTGTCGAAGCACACATACTATGCCACTCATTTGCTTTACAAAAATGTGTTTTGCTTCGGTCAAATTTCACTGAGAATTCCTCCTTTTTTCGAACAAACAAATATCTGAAATATAAACTAATTGATAGTGCCTATGAAAAAGGCTTTCGATTAAATGTCTTAACTATTGGACAAAATGTCTTAACTATTGGACGAAAAGATATTGGACGCAGTGGTCATTGGACGAAATTACCTGTATTCAACTTCTTCCTTAAGTCTCCCACATTAATGCAGAGTAATTTGAGGAATTCCATAAACGCCCAGTTTAGCAATGTATAAACTGCATGTGTCTATCATCATATACTTGCCTCAAAATACATTGTTGGGGTTAGTGATGGCATTTATACGTGTACACTGTAAATTCTTTCTTCAAACATTGGAAATCTGAAAGCTACAGATGTCTTCTTGAGTCTGGTGACAGAGTCATCGCTGAGAAGGTTATGTCATTTATTAAAGCTTGAAATGGTAAATCAACATACAATTTTCAGGTTTTTAATAAAACTTCAACCAAATTTGTACAATAGATTATGATATACACTGAACAATACAAATGATTACTTCAGCCATATTTGTAGAACATTAAAACTCCCTTTAAGCTGTATCTACAGTCTGCATCAATTAATCTAATAGAGCAGAGTGTAAGCTCGAATCTTTCTGTTCATTTTGACCTTGTGTAGAGAAAAACAAAATCTTCTACCTGGTTTTATCTCCTCATTTATATAGTTTATAATACTGTTCAACAGTGTTTGTTTGTTTTTTCTGAGCTAGATTTATTTGTATATTTAACAGCGTCTAGTAGCTTGTTAGTGTTATCCATAGATAGTAGGTTTTGTAGGTACTGTTTAATTTCTTTTAAGTTAACACGTACTACCTTTTTTAGGGTCCTCTTTCCATGCGTTTAGGTCCATTGAAGGTATACTGGTGCATGACAGAAAGTGTTCAGGGTATGTTCCGACACCGAAGGGATCAATGGGAACCTCTGTCAGCCCACTGTTGTCACATAAGACTCGAGACAGTGAGTGTTTCTGTAGCTCTTGTCTCTGCTGCTGGGAAAACATACCTGGCTTTTCCCACCAGAATCTGAAACACATACAGTAAAGTAAGTAAAGTAAAGTAAAATGTATTTATATAGCACATTTACAACCAAAGTGCTTAACAGTCAGTGTATGAAATAAATTAAAATTGACATAAAATCAAAATAAAATAAAATACAAGACACATTGAATTTTAGCCAAAAGCTACACAGAGAACAACCAAGGAAAATAACAGCAACACTGACAGAAAATACAATACAAGAAAGGAGAGACCTCCAACCAGAAATTACATACAGAATCAGAGGCAGTCAAATGCAAGGCGGAAAAGATGTGTTTTAAGTGAAGATTTAAAAGTAGTTAGAGATGTTGCAGACTTCAGTTCGCTTGGTAGACTGTTCCATAGCTTTGGAGCAAACACACTGAAAGCACGGTCCCCTTTCTGTGTCAAACGGGATCGTGGAGTATTAAGTGAAGCAGATCTTAAGGATCGTATTTGGGTGTATGGACATAGCATGTCCACAACATACAGTGGTGCTAGACCATTTAAGGCTTTAAAAACAGTCAGTGGCACTTTGTACAATACTCTGTATTTAACAGGGAGCCAGTGCAGAGCCTCCAGGATGGGAGTAATATGTTCCCTTTTTCTTGTACCAGTGAGCAGTCTGGCAGCTGCATGAACCAGCTGTAGACGGGAAAGGGAAGATTCACTGACTCCAGTATACAGTGCATTACAATTATAAAGTCTTGTAGTAATACAAGCATGTATAACTTTCTCAAAATCTGATTCAATTAAAAATGATTTCAATTTGTCAACTGTTATGAGTTGGAAAAAGCTACCCTTTACTACAGCATTTATCTGTTTGTCAAACTTTAGTTCGGTGTCAAACAAAACCCCAAGATTTTTAACCTGTGTTTTAGTAAAAGGAGTTAAAGGACCCAGGTTTCCCCTCAGACGTTCAGTTTGCTTAGGGGGGCCAAAAAGAATAACCTCGGTTTTGCCCTCATTTAATTGTAAAAAACTGTGTGCCATCCAATTCTTTATCTCTAGGATGCAGTCACTGAGCCCAGTTATAGAGCACTGACTACTGAGAGATGTATGTATAATTGCAGATCATCAGCATAGCAATGAAATGAGATATTATGTTTCTTAATAACCTGACCAAGGGGAAGCATATACAGGGAAAACAGTAGCGGTCCCAAGATTGACCCTTGAGGCACTCCTGATGACATGATGGCAGGCGCTGAGGAGTAGGCCCCAATATTGATTCTGAAAGTCCTGTGCTTAATGTATGACACAAACCAATTTAAAGCCATGCCCCTAATTCCAACCCAATGCTCCAGACGTTCAATGAGTAAGTTGTGATCTACAGTATCAAAAGCTGCACTCAGGTCCAACAGAACTAAACCGGAGCAGTTCCCAGAGTCAGCATTTAGTAACAAGTCATTTGTCACCTTCAGAAGAGCAGTCTCAGTGCTATGAAAAGCCCTAAAACCTGATTGGAAAGTCTCATAGATCTTGTTATTATGTAAAAAAGATGAGAGTTGGATGGAGACAACTTTTTCTAACACCTTTCCTAGAAATGGTAATTTAGAAATGGGACGGTAGTTACTCAGTATCTTTGTATCCAGATTTTGTTTCTTTAAGAGAGGTTGGACTATAGCCTGTTTAAAATAGTCAGGAACTGTACCAGTGTTTAGACTGGAGTTTATTATGGCTAGGACATCATTGCTGATTGTGTCAAAGACCTCTTTAAAAAACCAAGATGGAAGTACATCCAATGCAGAAGTAGAGTATTTCATCTGAGAGATGATACGAGATAAGTCTGTGTGGCAGCGGGGGCATGGTCAAGCGTCGGTCTGTGACCGGAGGGCGGAGTCAGGGAAGATAAGTGGCAGAATCACTGCACCTGATGTTGGTTAATCTGTGTTTGTGTGTCTTCCCCAGTGACCACGCCCTATATAAGGAGAGAGAGAGCAGAGGAAGGAGGCTCCCTCCCAACCACAACGCATGTGTGTAGTGTGAGAGAGAGTGAGTGAGTGAGTGAGTGAGTGAGTGAGTGAGTGAGTGAGCAAAAGCTGAAAAGCTAAATTAAGTAGAATAAAAAGTTTTCTATAGTCTACACAGAACTGGACCGACCCGTTGGTCTTGGGTACCAAGACCAGTGGGCTGCTCCAGTCACTGTGGGACTCCTTGACGATGCCCATTTTGAGCATGGCCTCGAGTTCTTCCCGAACCACTTTTTTCTTGTGTTTGGGTAGCTTGTAAGGGCAGCTGTGCACTACCAGCCCCGGGGGCGTCTCAATGTGGTGCTCTATGAAGTCGGTGTGGCTGGGCAGGGGCGAGAACACGTCCGAAAACTCGGTCTGCAACTGGGCGACCTCCGCGAGTTGGGTCGGGGAGAGGTGGTCTCAGCCAACCTGAAGAAGTGTGCAATTGGGCGGGTGGAAGTACGGTATCTGGGCTTCCACTTGGGCAATGGGCAGGTGCGTCCCCAAATTAACAAGACAGCAGCAGTTGCGGCCTGCCCGAGGCCCAAGACCAAAAAGGGGGTGAGACAGTTCCAGGGGCTGGCTGGCTACTATCGTAGGTTTATACCTAATTATTCAGACGTCACCAGCCCGCTGACTGATCCGACTAAAAAGGGGGCACCAGATCCGGTCCAGTGGACGGAGCAATGCCAGTGGGCTTTCTCTGAGGTGAAGGCTGCACTGTGCGGGGGGCCACTGTTACACTCCCCTGACTTTTCTCTCCCCTTTATGTTGCAGACAGACACGTCGGACAGAGGGCTGGGGGCCATTCTGTCCCAAGAGGTGGAGGGGGAAGACCGCCCCATCCTGTACATAAGCAGGAAGCTGTCAGTGCGTGAGGGGCCCTACAGCACCATTGAAAAGGAGTGCCTGGCGATCAAGTGGGCGGTCCTCGCCCTCCGCTACTACCTCCTGGGGCGCTCTTTCACCCTCTGTTTGGACCACGCGCCCCTCCAGTGGCTCCACCGCATGAAGGATGCCAATGCGTGGCTCACCCGTTGGTATCTGGCACTCCAGCCCTTTAATTTCAAGGTGGTCCACAGGCCGGGGGCGCAGATGGTCGTGGCGGACTTCCTCTCCCGTCGGGGGGGTTGTCAGCTGCAGGCCGGATGGCTGCTGCCCGGCCTGAGTCGGGCAGTGGGGGTATGTGGCAAGTGTCGGTCTGTGACCGGAGGGCGGAGTCAGGGAAGGTAAGTGGCAGAATCACTGCACCTGATGTTGGTTAATCTGTGTTTGTGTGTCTTCCCCAGTGACCACGCCCTATATAAGGAGAGAGAGAGCAGAGGAAAGAGGCTCCCTCCCAACCACAACGCATGTGTGTGATAGTATGAGAGAGTGAGCGAGTGAGTGAGCAAAAGCTGAAAAGCTAAATTAAGTAGAATAAAAAGTTTTCTTTGTGGAACTTAATCCTGGCCTGCCATTTTTCTGTGCTCCACTCATACGAACTGCCACAGTCTGACAAAGAAATTAAGTCAAAATGTTCAAAAACTGCATCAACGGACTTAAAGAGAGAGGGCCTGGTCCCAGTTATAGTAGTGATGTTAGCTCTAATATTTTCAACCTTACTTATAAAAAATGTAAGGAAATCATCACAGATCGTATATGATGCTACAGGGCCATTGCAGGGGCTAAGATTCAAAACTGAGTCTATAGTTTTAAATAAAAAAGCAGGTTTATGCTGATTTTTTAAAATTAACCGAGAAAAATAGTCAGCTTTTGCAGATCTAGCCAGTTCTTGAAAACTGAATAGGCGTGTCTTAAATAATTCCAGTGATATATGAAGTCTGTCTCTCTTCCATCTGCGTTCAGCCTTCCTACATTCCTGTCTAGCCCCTCTGATAGAATCATTCATCCAAGGCTGTGATTTGAATTTAGAATTCCGTGATCTAAGGGGGGCAGTCACGTCAAGTGTGGAGGTACAACAGGCATTAAAAGAGGCAACCAATTCCTCAACACTCTGAATGGAGAGAGAGGGAGGGTTAGAGTAAGCAAAGCTAAACTGAGTAGCTGTGAATGGGCAGAACTTCCTAGAGAGATGTTTTGTGGCTTTAATAGCTACAGGTTGGGAGGAAAGTAATGCATCAAACATTATTAATTTATGGTCATAGAAAGCAGTTTCTAATATATCAACATACTCAACATTAAAACCATGCGACATAACCAGATCCAACGTGTGACCTTTATCGTGTGTGGAACCCTTAATATGCTGAATAAAATCAAAGGATTCCAGGACATTATTAAATTCATTGACCATAGGCTTATCAGGACAGCAAATGTGTATATTAAAGTCTCCCAGGATCAGAATGCGATCATACTGCACAGTTACTGATGACAGCAGGTCAGCAAACTCCTTTATGAAGTCTTTATTCATTTTGGGTGGCCTATAGATAAGAATACAGAGCAACGGATCTGTAGACTCAACACGGAAAGCAAGGGATTCGAAACTGTTGTATAGAACAGTTTGAATGACAGAACAGTTAAATCCATTTTTGAAAACTACAGCAATCCCTCCACCTCTTCCAGACGTTCGTGGTGAGTTTAAGAAGCTGCAGTTTGTTGGACACAGATCTGAGAACGCGCTCAAGTCATTCAATCGAAGCCATGTCTCCACCAGGAATCTCATCTCATCTCATTATCTCTAGCCGCTCCATCCTTCTACAGGGTCGCAGGCAAGCTGGAGCCTATCCCAGCTGACTACGGGCGAAAGGCGGGGTACACCCTGGACAAGTCGCCAGGTCATCACAGGGCTGACACATAGACACAGACAACCATTCACACTCACATTCACACCTACGGTCAATTTAGAGTCACCAGTTAACCTAACCTGCATGTCTTTGGACTGTGGGGGAAACCGGAGCACCCGGAGGAAACCCACGCGGACACGGGGAGAACATGCAAACTCTGCACAGAAAGGGCCTCGCCGGCCCCGGGGCTCGAACCCAGGACCTTCTTGCTGTGAGGCGACAGCGCTAACCACTACACCACCGTGCCGCCCTCCACCAGGAATAAAAAGTCCAAATCTTTCGAAGTAAAAGTCATTTAAAATAAAGGCCTTATTTGTGACTGACCTTACATTTGCCAAGGCCATTTTTCTCGTTGCCATGAAATGTTCAGGTATCCAGGATTGGTGTAGTAGATGGCTCAGATTGTGATGTCCGATGCCTCTTCTCCTGGGTGTAAACACCCTCCGCTGTTCTGGATAAACAGGAAGATTCGCCGGCGGACCCGGGCAAAGAAACACCAAGTGAGTGTGATTTTGATCGCGACAAAGTCGACACATCCTCACTTTTGCACCAGCTCGTCTTCCCCGCTTCTCCGGCACTTCTGCACGGAGCAGCAGGGCAAGACCCGAACACAGGCCAGGTCTCTGGGAAGACGCTGATGGTAGCCTCGGTCGCCACCGGTTTTGTGAGCATAATCCACAGCGGCTCAAATAGATAACAGTGCCTCGTGATCGTATTGCAGCGCTGATACTGTTAGAAATTCCTGGATAAACAGGCATACATACACATACACGCAGAGGACAGCTAAGGACAGGACAGGTAGAAAGTGACGGCTTGCAGACAAACATACTGGCGCCATCTTTGTTTTCAAGTGCGCAAAGGCGCACAGTGTATCTCGACTTTGACTGACACATGATTTTTATGATGGTAGAAAGGAATGATCAAATTCTCTATTTCACTATAAATTAAATTACACGTCTCTATACTTTTCTGTATAAAAAATTTACCCCTTTGTCTTTTTTTTTTATTAATCTATAACATAGTGCACTTCAACCCTGACAACACTTTTGATTGGTCTTTCTTTTTCATTATGGTTTGACAAGGGTTCCACAATGATATACAATTCAGCACTTACAATACCGATGGACTAAATGAGTTACCTGTCACCTTCTCTGAGCGTCTTCATCTGTTTTCCGATCAAGCATGCGAACAGAGGACCTGTCCTAGTGCCAGGCACTGAAGCCTCGACCAGACCTGCCAGCCACACATCAATATTATCAGGATGGCCATACAGATCCATTATCTTTTCCACCAAAGAACTGTCATGTACCACATCATTCAGATCTGCTTCGCTTTGCACTCTGTCATATCCACAAAACACCCTCCAGTCATTGTAATCTGAAATGCAGTTTAAAGACATGTTATTATTTTTCACCTTAAGTGTTGCTTGAAACACATCTTTACAGTCACTATCATTTATACAACGATATAACAGACTGTAATTTACAACGTGTGTTCTTCTATTGGTAGTGCAGTTACCTGGCAGACCATGATCTCGTCCTCTTTGGAGGTTTAGAGCTGCAAGATCAAGTGCCTCTGGAATGGTGAGCACCATAAGTTTCTCCGTCAGCTCCTCATTCATCAGATGATGTTGGTTTTGTCTGGCAGCTGGTCGACTTATGAGACCTCGCAATATTGGATCCAATCCTCCTGTAGAGAAGAATCAGCCAGAGAAGCTATACTTCAAATTTTACACACAGCTATAAATAAGATACATTTATATTGAAAGCCCCAATTAAAGTATTTCAGCATAAACTGTTTTATATCAAACTACTCAAAATACAGTATATATAAAAATGCATAGGCAACTAGAATTTAAATCAACATCTGTATTCATAATGCCTTTCCGGATTTAAACAAATATATCAAAATATATTTATTTTTAAACCAGCAAATGGAACACTGTTTTTCTATTTACTCTCTCATAGTCTCTGTAATTGCATGGGAGAGACACAGTGGTGCAGTGGGTGACATTGCTGGCTCACAGCTCCAGGGTCCCTGATTCAATCCTCACTTCAGGTTACTATTGATTTTCTATACATATTCTCCCCATGTCTGGTTTCCTCCCATTTCTCAAAAACTTTAAAGGGGACACACCCACTGTAGAGTCATTCCAAACTGAAGTGATGAGCATTTACTCTCTAGGGTCAGAATCAGAATTTATTGACATTGTACAATGAAATTGAAAGCTAACCTTAAAGTGCAAGACCACATAGGAATAGAACAGACCAAAAAAAACAAAAAACAAAACCCCACCTACCCAAAACATACAACACACAACATACATTTAAAAAAAGGGCATATTGCATTTGTTATTATTGCACTATTGAGGTGGATAACTAATAATAGATAATAAATAATATGGAACAGTCAGCAGTGCATGTTAGCATTCAGTAGTGTTATGGCTCTAGGGATGAAACTGTTCTTGAGTCCTGGACCTGATGCACCTGTAGCACCTCCCAGGGGCAGCGGGTCCACATCTCCTATAACCCAGTACGGAACAGAACGGGACAGAACAGTACCGTCACGTATTTTATTGTGGTGTCACGTACAGTGGTGCTTGAAAGTTTGTGAACTGTTTAGAATTTTCTATATTTCTGCACAAATATGACCTAAAACATCATCAGATTTTCACACAAGTCCTAAAAGTAGATAAAGAGAACCCAGTTAAACAAATGAGACAAAAAAATTATACTTGGTCATTTATTTATTGAGGAAAATGATCCAATATTACATATCTGTGAGTGGCAAAATTATGTGAACCTTTGCTTTCAGTATCTGGTGTGACTCCTTGTGCAGCAATAACTGCAACTAAACATTTCCTGTAACTGTTGATCAGTCCTGCACACCGGCTTTCAGGAATTTTAGCCCATTCCTCTGTACAGAACAGCTTCAACTCTGGGATGTTGATGGGTTTCCTCACATGAACTGCTCACTTCAGGTCCTTCCACAACATTTCGATTAGATTAAGGTCAGGACTTTGACTTGGCCATTCCAAAACTTTAACTTTATTCTTCTTTAACCATTCTTTGGTAGAACAACTTGTGTGCTTAGGGACGTTGTCTTGCTGCATGACCCGCCTTCTCTTAAGATTCAGTTCATGGACAGATGTCCTGACATTTTCCTTTAGAATTCACTGGTATAATTCAGAATTCATTGTTCTATCAATGATGGCAAGCCGTCCTGGCCCAGATGTAGTAAAACAGGCCCAAACCATGATACTACCACCACCATGTTTCACAGATGGGATAAGGTTCTTATGCTGGAATGCAGTGTTTTCCTTTCTCCAAACATAACACTTCTTATTTAAACCAAAAAGCTCTTTTTTGGTCTCATCCGTCCACAAAACATTTTTCCAATAGCCTTGTGGCTTTTCCACATGATCTTTAGCAAACTGCAAATGAGCAGCAATGTTCTTTTTGGAGAGCAGTGGCTTCCTTCTTGCAACCCTGCCATGCACACCATTGTTGTTCAGTGTTCTCCTAATGGTGGACTCATGAACATTAACATTAGCCAATGTGAGAGAGGCCTTCAGTTGCTTAGAAGTTACCCTGGGGTCCTTTGTGACCTCGCCGACTATTACACGCCTTGCTCTTGGAGTGATCTTTGTTGGTCGACCACTCCTGGGGAGGGTAACAATGGTCTTGAATTTCCTCCATTTGTACACAATCTGTCTGACTGTGGATTGGTGGAGTCCAAACTCTTTAGAGATGGTTTTGTAACCTTTTCCTGCCTTATGAGCATCAACAATGCTTTTTCTGAGGTCCTCAGAAATCTCCTTTGTTTGTGTCATGATACACTTCCACAAACATGTATTGTGAAGATCAGGCTTTGATAGATGCCTGTTCTTTAAATAAAACAGGGTGCCCACTCACACCTGATTGCCATCCCATTGGTTGAAAACACCGGACACTAATTTCACCTTCAAATTAACTGCTAATCCCAGAGGTTCACATACTTTTGCCACTCACTCATGTAATATTGGATCATTTTCCTCAATAAATAAATAAATGACCAAGTATAATATTTTTGTCTCATTTGTTTAACTGGGTTCTCTTTATCTACTTTTAGGACTTGTGTGAAAACCTGATGATGTTTTGGATCATATTTATGCAGAAATATAGAAAATTCTAAAGGGGTCACAAACTTTCAAGCAGCACTGTATTTTCTTATATTTGCCTTCCGGGTTTTTATATGCTGTTCTGTCCCATGTATAACAAGTGTTCCGTCCCGCAATACAATTTTTGTGACATTTATTTACATAATGTATAATCGTACCTTTTTTGTTCCAGTTTCACAGAGACATCCGTCATGTCCACCATTTTTGTTAATCGGTACTTACATTAGTCATCCCGCCTTTATAGATGAACCCGCCCCGTCATGTATGATAAATAAAGTTAGAAGAAAAACTAAATATATTGTTTAGTTGTTTATTGTCAAAACATATAACTTAACTACTATTTATTCATCTACTTTACAATTTCTTGCCTCTTCCCCTACCTCTACCTTTTCGTTTCTTCAGCTGGCATTGTATACATTTCAAGTTCTTATCTTTTTTGATCTGTGCTTTTGTTTTATGACCCAAGTTTTCACAATCAGTGTGAAACCACATTTTACATTCATTGCACATAAAATACAAATCTGAATCTTCTGGTAACTTACAACCAAAGCCTTACTACATGAATGGTTCTATATCTATCAGTTTTCTCAACAGTTTTATGTGGGAACATGGTAAAGAGTTTGTTTTGCATACAAGTATGTAAGTGCTCTCTCATGATCCTAACATCATACTCGACAGTACATGGGTCAATGTCATGTAAAATACTGACACAGTTTGCTATGGCAAATACATCACAGGAATTAGTATCAGGTTGGGACTGAACATCTACAAATTTCAAAACTAGTGACATTGATGACACTGGTCTTGCAAACCGAGCCACACTTCTTAAACATGTTAACCTGAGATAGTTGCCTCCTCGGCGGCACGGTGGTGTAGTGGTTAGCGCTGTCGCCTCACAGCAAGAAGGTCCTGGGTTCGAGCCCTGGGGCCGGCGAGGGCCTTTCTGTGTGGAGTTTGCATGTTCTCCCCGTGTCCGCGTGGGTTTCCTCCGGGTGCTCCGGTTTCCCCCACAGTCCAAAGACATGCAGGTTAGGTTAACTGGTGACTCTAAAATTGACCGTAGGTGTGAGTGTGAATGGTTGTCTGTGTCTATGTGTCAGCCCTGTGATGACCTGGCGACTTGTCCAGGGTGTACCCCGCCTTTCGCCCGTAGTCAGCTGGGATAGGCTCCAGCTTGCCTGCAACCCTGTAGAAGGATAAAGCGGCTAGAGATAATGAGATGAGATGAGTTGCCTCCTCCACATCAACATCTCCATCATGAAAGTTAAAAGTGGAGACAACTATCCAGTGAGAACCCATCCCAACAGGATGGCGCTCGTTCTGCCACACGGGATTTCTTTGGCTACGTTTACACTAGACCGTATCTGTCTCGTTTTCTTCGCGGATGCACTGTCCGTTTACATTAAACCGCCTGGAAACGCCTGGAAACGGGAATCCGCCAGCGTCCACGTATTCAATTCAGATCGTGTCAGCTCCGGTGCTGTGTAAACATTCAAAATTCGTGGATACGCTGTGCTGAGCTCTAGCTGGCGTCTCATTGGACAACGTCACTGTGACATCCACCTTCCTGATTCGCTGGCGTTGGTCATGTGACGCGACTGCTGAAAAACGGCGCGGACTTCCACCTTGTATCACCTTTCATTAAAGAGTATAAAAGTATGAAAATACTGCAAATACTGCCCATTGTGTAGTTATGATTGTCTTTAGGCTTGCCATCCTTCCACTTGCAAGTAGTAAGTGATATGCGCTGGGATCACACACACAGCGGCTCAGTCCCGAATCACTGCTTGTGCACTTCACTCGCGCGCTGTGTGAGCTGCGCAGGGCTGGAGTGCGCACCCTCCAGAGGGCACTCGCTGTTCAGGGCGGAGTGATTTGGAGCGCAGGATGCCTGCGGAGCCGAGCGTATCCGCGTATTGGCGTTGCTGTGTGCACGGCTAACGGTTTTAGTGTAAACGCGAATCGTTTTAAGAACGTTAATCTGATGATCCGCTGATTCGACGTAATGTAAACGTAACCTCAGTGACGCCACGCCGAGGTATATTCCGTAATTGGAGTTCTGGGCTTTTAGAGTTCCAGGCTTTTACATCACTTTCGATTGAAAATATCGTGAATATAACGTTAATACAATGTGACGGGATATAATAATACTGGATAATCAAAGAGTACATGACAGTGATACATGTGAGTACAAGATGTTAAGTATGAAACCCCTGAAGATTTAGAAAATGTAACGTTATTGTAATGTACCATCCCGTTCCGGTTCATACTTTCCGTACTGGGTTATGGGAGACACCAGCAGGTCAAACAAATGATGGCTTGGGTGAAAACTGTCCTTAACAATATTCTTCGCTCTGGTGAGGCAGCGAGAGTTGTAGATGTCGTCCAAGGTGGGGAGAGGGTGGCCGACGATTTTCTGCGCTGTTTTAACCACTCTCTGCAGCCTCTTCCTGTCTGCTTCAGTGCAGCTGGCATACCACACAGAGATGCAGTACGTCAGCAGGCTCTCAATGCAGGATCTGTAGAAGGTCTCCAGCAGCTTACTATCCAGGTTGTTCTTCCTGAGCACCCTCAGGAAGTGTAGTCGCTGCTGGGCCTTCTTGATAACTGCCATGGTGTTTGCAGACCAGGAGAGGTCCGCAGAGATGAGGGTGCCAAGATCCCTGAAGGTGTTGACCCTCTCTAGACAGTCGCCGTTGATGTAGAGAGGGGTGAGGTCAGCCCTGTTCTTCCTGAAGTCTCATCTCATCTCATTATCTCTAGCCGCTTTATCCTTCTACAGGGTCGCAGGCAAGCTGGAGCCTATCCCAACTGACTACGGGCGAAAGGCGGGGTACACCCTGGACAAGTCGCCAGGTCATCACAGGGCTGACACATAGACACAGACAACCATTCACACTCACATTCACACCTACGGTCAATTTAGAGTCACCAGTTAACCTAACCTGCATGTCTTTGGACTGTGGGGGAAACCGGAGCACCCGGAGGAAACCCACACGGACACGGGGAGAACATGCAAACTCCACACAGAAAGGCCCTCGCCGGCCCCGGGGCTCAAACCCAGGACCTTCTTGCTGTGAGGCAACAGCGCTAACCACTACACCACCGTGCCGCCTCTTCCTGAAGTCGACAATGATTTCTTTAGTTTTTGAGGTGTTCAGTAACAGATTGTTTGTTGAGCACCACTCTGTCAACTTCAGGACCTCGTTCCTGTAGTTCACCTCATGTAGTTCTTCGAAAGGATTATTTTTGAAGGAAAACTGGACAAATGTAGTATCCTTTTCATTTAAAAGCAACTATGTCTTGAAAACTTCATTCAATCTCTGTAAATTTCCTGCTTATATGCATGAAACACTACATAGTTTGATAATCAGAAGTAAAATATAATGTAAATTACCAGTATTTACCATTCGCTAAAATTTGACTTGCTGCCCAGTCAAGCACATTAACTAATGGAATGCATACTAGTCTAACCCAGTATTATAAAAGAAAACAGGAAATTTTAGTTACACCTTTAATGTTAGCTAATTAGTGAAAGTTGCCTCGACATCTTTTTTTTCAAATTAGAAGAAAAAAAGGTTATTTGTAATGAATTCTTTGAAGGTTTAAATAAAAACATAATGAGGAAAAGTAAACTTTTCCCTTGGAAAGGCAATTAAGTATGAATCCAAAGTTCAATTTCAATAACACTGAAGTATAATTATGCCGAAATGATAGTGTAATAATGAAGTACAATTAGTCAAGTATTTTCCATCCCTGAAATTTGTAATATTACATTGTGACTTGAATGGAATAAAACATCGCACTGAATAGCAAATAAGATCTATAATTTAGGTTTTATATTTTTACCACTACTTCAGGGAACAGCCCATAGCTCATGCATTTGTATTTATTTTCCCTGGGAAGCTACAAAATTGGGCTATGTGAACTATAGCTCCTAAATATTGCATGGTAGCCTGGGGAAGTTTTTGTTGCTTAGTTGGTCTATTCTTTATGAAATTGTGGTATTTGTTAACATAAGTATGACAATAACTCATATAATTCAATAATTCATATCATCATATCATCATATAATAATCCAAATGCCACTAATTTCAACCTCTACAGAGTGGAAACCTTCAGAGTTCCTGTAATATTACAAACTCACTGTAATATTCTGTAATACTTCAGAAGTCTGGAAAATACCTTCTAGATATGGAAGTGAGAAATATGTCTTCTTCTGATTTCACTGAATCCATGAGTTCCATACCAAAGCGGGGACACATCATACAATAAGTACTTCCTCTAATTAGTCTACTAGGACTTGAGGGTTGTCTGCTTTTGAGCATGTGAGCAACCACAATTTAACATTAATATATTCAATATTATTATTCAATATCATATTCAATATATTCAACTGTCTTTTGCCTTATCTGGATGAATCAACATGATAATGAAGGCAGAGAATGTTTCTGGTTTTCATTTTATGCTTTTCCTTTGAAGTAGGTTTGACTTTCTGCAAATTATAGTGACAGTGAGCTATACTAAAGAATCAACAAGCAAAGCAAAGCAAATATGTACCTTCTCTGATTATCCTCCATGGACTGAAGAAAGCTTGGTGCAGTTTTAAAGAAGGAAAGTGTTCATGCTCCTGGAAGCTCTCGTTCAGTCTCCTGATGTGTGTCGAGATGGTGGCATGACCGAAGCGGAATGCGGCAGTGGCAAACACGTTGGAGACAGAAGGATTTATAGTTTCATCATAACCCTCATAAGGTCCAATGATTTGATCAAATGCTTCTTCTCCTATGATTTTTGGAATATAATCCCTCATGGTGATGATCTGTAAAGAGAGCACACAGCCTTAAATTCATATCGAAGGTTTATTTTGAGGGAAGTTGAGGAAACGTGCCAATACACTTTAACTGACTTAAGAATTAAATCTTCCTGGGTTTAATAATATAAGGTGTTCCAAGTGACATGAGATGATTGAAAAGAAAAAAAAAAGGCTGAAATTCCAGATGATGTCATAGTGCTACAGGGTGGCACGGTGGTGTAGTGGTTAGCACTGTCGCCTCACAGCAAGAAGGTTCTGGGTTCGAGCCCAGCGGCTGACAGGGGCCTTTCCGTGTGGAGTTTGCATGTTCTCCCTGTGTGTGCATGGGTTTCTTCTGGGTGCTCTGGTTTGCCCCACAGTTCAAAGACGTGGTTAGGTTAACATGAGGCAGGCTTGGGCTGAAGTGCCCTTGAGCAAGGCACCTAACCCCCAACTGTTCCCCAGGTGCTATAGCATGGCTGCCCACTGCTCTGAGTATGTATGTGTGCTCATTGCTCACTTGTGTGTGTTCACTGCCCCAGATGGGTTAAATGCAGAGGATGAATTTGAGTGTGCATGTGACAGATAAAGGCTTCTTCTATTTGAGAAGTTCAGGTCCAGGTTTGTTCACTGAAGTCTGTTTCATGCTTTACTATCTAGGATGCTGTATACGTTCTTCAATATGTGTGTAAGATGGCAATTTGGGACATGATGAAATGTGAGATTTGATAAGATCGTTTGTTTATTTCCTTTGTGCTATCCTGCTGAAATTCATCTGGCCTTATCACACTTTATGTGAAAAAAAGAAAGAAAGAAAGAAAAAAGCAAGCAAGCAAGCAAGCGAGATAGCTGACCTCTAGAATCCTCGCTGTAGATGTTTCCATGGACTCTGCAGTGTCTGCCTGACTGAAGATATCTTTACTGTCTCCTTAGCAGCAGGGTTGTGTATATTGAAACTCACTGTTCATGAAGCTATAATGTAACCGTCTCACCATCAGGCACTGGAAACCATTTTTTATTGCTTTTTTGTGAAGTCAGTCCCTCTGGGACTTTGTTAAAACAGTGCACACTCTGCTTGACGCTTCCCATCTACTTCTGTCTCATAGCACTTCTCTTTCTCTGCCACTTTTAATTTAAGGGGCATGAGCTGCATTCAACCTTATAGATCCTTTTGTGGGCAATGAAACGTTTCTTTGATCCAGCACAGGCTGCTCCAACAGGGAAGGCATTAGTTCTGTGACTGACAACCTTTGATCCATAAATTTATTCTCTTCTGTTTGCCACTGAAGGCTGGTCATGATATTAGACGTAGACCAACATTTAACACCTATAAACAGCTTGGCAACTAAACTATTAGAGTTGGCCAGTTCATTGCGTCATGTGGTCTCCTTGATGGCGTAATAAGAATGATATGGGACAAACTATTACACACACACACACACAAACTCATACTTCAAAGCAAATGGGCAGCTGAATTCATGATTTCAATGTTTTTAAGTGTTTCAAGTCCGTAGCGCCCTACTGGGTGGCACAGTGGTTAGCGCTGTCACCTCACAGAAAGAAGGTTCTGGGTTTGAACCCAGTGGCTGACGGGGGTCTTTCTGTGTGGAGTTTGCATGTTTTCCCTGTGTCTGTGTGGGTTTCCTTTGGGTGCTCTAGTTTCCCCCACAGTCCAAAGACATGCAGTGGCTACTCTAAATTGCCCATAGGTGTGAGTGCACAGAAAGAAACTGGCCACCCTACTGCTGCAATTCTGGGCAAGTCAACCAAATGCGGTTTGCCTCGAGCTTGGATTGGGTTTGGCAGTGACGATGATGACGAGTGCCCTACTGAGTTCATGCAGTTCCTGCTGTAACCACTTTTGTTCATACCAAAAATGATGTCACTATCATCTGTTCTTTTGTGTAATTTGCTCAGTGTGTGCTTTGGCCATCTATTTTTATTTCTCCACCAAAGGAATTTTGTGGACAAATTATGCTAGCATTAATAATCCACCTCATTCACATTGAGGTGGATTATTTCATGTGTGTCTTCTCAATCACTGCTAATGACATGTTCCAAATATATCAGCGAAGTCAGCTGAATTAGCACAAACAGAGCTCAGATCTACTGTCTATTTTACTGTGTAATCACCTGACATGACTTGACCGACACTGATAATGCTGCATGAGTCTACAGTGGAGAGCAAAATTAGAGAACAATTTATAAATACTTGATTTATTCTGAGATATTGTTAATCTTCATTGCTCAGAATTTGAAGGAATCTCAGCTGTGGTTATACCACTGCTGTACGAGCATTTTTTTTTTTTAAATAACCAAGCCACTTCAACAAAAACTTTTGTTTTGTGTGAAACACAGTGATGAAAATTAGATTACAGTAACCACTGTAGCAGAAGAGAAGATTAAAACTAAATTTTTTTGAGGGCTACAGGATTCGAAACTTAATAGGAAGTGTAGAGGCCCTTGCCTTGAATGACTTCAACACATCTGCACTTACAGGACATCACTAGTTTCTCGCACTGCTCTGGTTTGATCTTGGTCCATTCTTCTTGCAGTCTCTTTCACAGTTCGGTAACTGTAGTGGGTTTTTTAGCCATTACTTTGTCGCCAAGGATTTTCTATAGACCCTTTTCAGTCACGTGACCTTCGTAAACGCGACCGCCATTTTGGACATGTAGTGGACTTCAGCTCAAATCAGTTTGAATGCGAGGAAGGCGACAAACGAAAAACATAAAATAAAAAGGAGCGAGATGCAGAAAACACCTTCACTATCCAGTGACGTAGGGCATTTACAGGGCGAGCAGAGGGAGAGGTATTTGCAAAAATTGAGGTTAGCAGGCTTAGAGAACGACGTTTACCTGCTTCCACCAGGATTGTTCACTGACGTACGGAAGTACACGAAGCCCTCGTCTTTACCTGACTTTGGCCCACATGATCTGTATACCTATGTCGTTAAAAACCCATCGCCATACACATACACGCCAACGTCCGAGGTTCCGGAGCGCGCTCTGGCTTGCTCCAGGAGTGCTCTGGCCGAGGTTCCGGAGCGCGCTCCGGCTTGCTCCAGGAGTGCTCCGGCCGAGGTTCCGGAGCGCGCTCCGGCTTGCTCCCCCTCAAATTAAGCAGCGCGGTCTGGCTTGCTCGCCCTCAAATTAAGCAGCGCGCTCCGGCTTGCTCCGGAGCAAGCCGGAGCACGCTGCTTAATTTGAGGGCGAGCAAGCCGGAGCGAGCTCCGGAACCTCGGCCGGAGCACTCCGGGAGCAAGCCGGAGCGCGCTGTTTAATTTGAGGGCGAGCAAGCCAGAGCGCGCTGCTTAATTCTCGGACGTTGGCTCCGGCAGCTATTTATACTGGATCCGGTGTAAATAGCTGCCGGATCATAATTACAGTAAACTAGTAAATACAGTAAAGGAAAAACTTGAGACTGAAAGGTTTTAACAGTCATCCAAATGACTGAGCGTAAACATTGCTACAGTAACATACCAGCTATGATGTTGTTGACATTAGCTAGTCAACAATAGCTACTACAGAAGAACAAAGAGGTTACAATGGGTTATTTTAACCTATTTGGTTACACACTCGCCGCCACAGAATGTTAACAGCAATGTAATGCCTTTTCTGGCCAATTTTATTCGTCTTACCTCCAACAAAGTGGTCACTACACAAGCGTTGGTATGCCGAGGGCTGCCAATCTGTTAATGGCCGCTATCCATCTTCTCCGTCGGGATCCGATAAAATGATAAACCTTGCCTTGTTTGTTGATGGTTACTACATCCAGGTGCACAACAATATAGTGGCATGATGGAAGTCTTGCTGAAAATAAACACTTTCTTTGCTGCCGTTCCTCAATGTTGGCTGTGGTAAACTACTGGTAGTACACGTCCAAAATGGCGGCCGCGTTTGTCGTGACGTCACGTGAAAAGGGTCCATAGGGTTTAGATCTGGACTCTGGTCTGGCCGTTTCAATGTTCTTAGCTTCAAGGAACTGCTTTACTCGTTTTGCAGTGTGACGGGGGCATTGTCTTGCATGAAAATTGTGGGCTGATTGGGAGACGCTTATAGTGAAGGAACTGCATATTGCCGAAGGAGGTTCTGATAAACATTTGTGTTCACCCTGCCATGTAGCTGTACAAGAAGCCCAACTCCTGCTGCAGAAAACATCCCCCAAACCATGACGCTTCCTCCTGCAAATTTAACTGACTTCTTTACACACTTTGGGTTCAGTCTTTCCCCAGTTCACCGCTGAGCATAATGTTTCCCATCAGACCCAAATAAATTGAACTTGCTCTCATCACTGAAGTGAACACTGGACCAGTTCTCTTCTGTCCACACAACATGCGGCTCAGCAAAGGCTAATCTAGCCTTTTTATTCTTTCTATTTATGAGGGATTTGGTCACTGCAGAGTGAGCTTTCAGTCCGAATTGTCTTAAACGACGAGATACTGTATGCTGAGACAGATCCTTGCCCTGTTCTGCACTGAACTGGTGAGCAATTCCAGCTGCAGTGTTGAACCGATTCCCCATTGAGAGTCTCTGCATTATCCTGTCCTTTCGTGCATTTGTCTTACGTGGATGACCAGCCTTTTGGGGGACTCAAACGAATTAGTGTCATTGTAAAGCTTCGATATTCTAGAAATTACAGACGTAGAACGCCCAACTTCTCTTGCAAAGGCTGAGAGGGTCATCTCTTTGGCCTTCATCTGGACAACCTGCTGTCGCAGGGTTTCAGTCACCTTAGAGTAGCCTGCCATCTTGCAAAGTAACTAGGGGGGCTGCCAGATAAACAGGGCTTGTCAAATAATTAAGGAAATTGTCACCAGGTGCCAGATTAACATCAATAACTGGGAGGTATCTGAAAGTGTTCTCTAATTTTGATCAGATCTGTTCTTCAAATTTCTCATTTAAATTTATAATATTGTGCTCCAGAATATACTTAAATTATGAAATATGCTCAAAAACCCGTCCTTCTATTTCTGTTAGGAAAACTTCATATTCAGTGACTTTAAAATTTCACAAATTATAGTTTGTTCTCTAATGTTGATCTCCACTGTACATTCTGGGCTAGAAAGAAATCAGCCCCAGTCTCACTTTTTCATACCATTTTGTGTTCTTATAACCACTGGTGGTGCTGTTGATCTGGGTTCCAAAAAAGATCCAAAATATATGCCTTAAGACATAATAACGAATACTCTGATGTAGATTCTAAAAATGAAGCACTGAAGTGATGCCTTTTTATCTTTGAAAGAGAGGGGCAGGGCTTTGCCCTGCTAGTCCATTTATATCGGCTGCCCCTGCTATTTGCACTCCATTAGAAATTCTGAACTGGTCTAAATGGAACAATACATTCAGAAAGGAAAAATAGCTTAAGCACCCATTATGGAAATGAGTTTGCTAATTATATGGTAGTTCATTTTCATGGGTACTGTTAATAATACACATAAAAGAATCAGCACACTGGCAGCACAGAAGCAGTATATTCTAGTTTCAGTATGGGTTACAGAGCATCTGAGCACTGATCTATGTTGAAAGCTCTAGAGAAGGATTTGAAGCTGCATAACCAAAAATGAAACTAGTTTCCTCCTCCACTGCTCTCAGTAAAGCTGTCCAACTGTCTAGCTTGAGATTTTCTATGAGATTCATCTACCAACTTGGGTAAAATTATTGCTATAAATGAACCATTGCTTCTAAAAGTTTCTGAAATGGAAACTCCTCAACTGGAGAGAAGGCATGATGATGCCATACCTTCATGCACATATTGTAGGAAGGTTTGTTAATTACGCTTAATGTTTGAGTAATGTCTGTAATGTTCCAGGCGTACGTATGTAATGCACAGTTTCCCTACCTTTTTTCTGTAAAGCTGAGGTGTATACTTTTATGCAGTTTAGAGAATAGGACCCAAATATGCAGAGCTTCATCATTAGTAATCACCCGTTAGAGGTCAAGTTTGTGAAGCACAAGTAATTTATGGAATGTACTTTACATAAATTAACTTGAGAAGTCATGTTTCATTGCAGTCATTGTTCAACTTCAGCAGTGAGATAATTTTGATTTAATTACACCCCAGGGCTTTTCCAGCTCTGAGCAATAATACTTAACTTCATCCCAATCTTAAATTATTACTCAATCAATATTAAAGTGATATTAATGTTTGAGTTTTGTGGTAATTTTTGCTACAATTAATGTGTTGTAAGAGTCCCAGCTTTCTCATATGAACACAATGTTTCTCCCAACACATGGCACGACAGCTATGCTGCAGAGATGATCGATTGTTTCCAAAGACCAGTCAAGCTGTTTGTCCCTCTGATATGAGTTGAAGGTAGTGCTGTAGATTTCTCATACCTGATGCAAAGCTCCAATGATTTTCCGGCTCTCCTGATAGATGGTCTTGGAGTTCCAGTGGGTGTTCAATTGTTTCAATCGTGTGGCAATGCGATTGTGCTCCCTCACCCAGAGCGTGTGAAGAGCAATCAGAGGCAGAATCTCATTCACCCTGCTGTCTCCAGCGAGAAAACACTCCAGGCGTTTTCTTAAACCTGTACCTGGCTCTTGGAAGCATGCAGACATGGAGTTATTGACAAATGGCAGGTAAGCACGACCTGCAGTATCAGTGTGTTCACTGTTAACCCTGAGCAAGCCTTCAGAGCTGGAGAAGTTCCTGAGCATTTTCTGTAATTCTATAGAGTGCCCGTAGACAGTAGATGCATCGAGGAAGGAAGTGATTGAATTCATCTGCTGTCTCTGGAGCATCTGTTGTGGGTGCAGAGTGTGTGTCGGGCCATTTAGGCAGGCTGGTACGGAGCGGAAAAATGGGAGGCAGCTCTTACTTCCAAATAGTTTATCATGCAGAGGAATCTGTCTCACACACACACACACACACACACACATAAATAAAAGGAAACAGAGAGTATATCATATTTTCAAAGAGAAATGTCTCATTCTTTTTGAGTCCTCTCTAAACAACTATCACCACAACTTCCACAGAACTGTCCACATTAGCCCTTCAGCCCTGCAAACACTGCCTCATCTAATTCTCTATGATCTTACAGAATGAATTAAATTGGCATTAAAGTTAAAATATCCTTTGTATGATATCTGCACTTGGTAAATGAGGCAGCGAAATTGCTGTATCTTAAGCACACCATTAGAATACATTAAATTTGGCATTTAAATTAAACAATAAAGTGTTTGCAAAGGTTATAATAGGATTCAGGTGTAGTGTAGCTTGACCAGAAGTAAATACGTGTAATGAAAAACACAGCAGCAGTGTTGTTAGTGCTAGTTTAGAGCATTACTCTACTGTGTCGACAGTATCAGTTCGTTAAATGCAATTTTCCCCTATAGCTCTTTATTTATTCTTCTAAAATGTTTAATCCTCTCTGGTTTCAGTCCCCAAGCAACAGCTAAGTATAACTCCAGCCTAGAGGTTCAGGGCAACGATTCTAGCAAAGGGCCATTTTCAATCAGAGATTACTGGCCAGTCACATTTGTTTCATTTTGCACTATCGTTTGTTTGCTGTGAAGTTGTTCTCTGGAACACAGCTTGCACGTTCCTAAAATAGCTTTGCTGCTCAGGGGCAGTTCTCAGTGCTGCAGGCTAGCATGCTGAAGACACGATTGGTTTTGATCTCTCCAGCATGCTCAGAGAAACACATCTATATCTGTGTATGATGGGTTTTGTTTGCATTTCGCGTAGCTGCATCTTTAAACATTTGTCAACATAGACTGAATTATTTGTTATGAGCTGTGCCATGGATTTATGGATTTATTTTCTGCAACATTTGAAGGAAGGTTTCTTGGGACCAGCAGGAGACTTACATCCTGCTGTGCTCTTCACTACCATATGCGTCAACAGTGTGTTTTTATTTGTTTCTCATCGATCATTTATCTTGGTTAATATCATAATATTGCTATTTAGAGTCTAGTGTGTGCTCAAGGTCAGCATGAATGCGAATAAATTCAACTGTTCTGTGTATCGGTGGTACTTGTCTTCTTGCCTCTAGCTGGGGCTACTGAAATTAGTTATAAAACAACACTACTCTGTAATTTCCCACTGTATTATGAGCAATCATTGCCCTGAAGGAAGGAGGCTGAAATGTTTCCCTGTCCAAAGAGAGTCAACCTAGCAACTTTCTTTTTTCACCAGCGTCTGTGGTTTGACAGAGATAAAGACACAATCAATGTGATATATACTTTTACATTTTAGGCTCCTGTCACAGGTACTGATTATCCTCCAACGAAACACGTGTCTACACCACATTTAAAATGACCTTCCCTGAACTGTGGCACATTCACACATTACAATAGGAGGCTGGCCATATCAAAAACATTATTCTACATTTTGAGACACTGAAATTATCAGGTTCTGCCTGACAATTCTATGATTTCATGATGCTGAACTATAAAATGTTAACCCTCCATGTTGACCCCCTTCTATGGTACTCCTATAGCAGAGGATTCGTTGCAAACGTTTTGCAGACAGGGAGCTGTTTAGCTGTTATCAAAGAAAAGAAAAATCCACAAACCCCCTCAGTACAGCTTTATTTTATGAAATGTTCAAATGACAGCCTCATTATTCTAATACTTGCAACAATATTCTGGCTATTTGTTCCTAACTTTTCAGCTGACAGACCATATTAGGTCCAAGTTGGCATTATTTAGAGGCTTGACTCGTTTTTCAGTTATTGAATTTAGAATTAAACCTATTCAATTCAACTGACTAGTTAAATAGAGCAATAACATGAAGCACAAAAAATGTTTACAGCAACACTGATAGCAGGGGACTGTAATTTCTACTACTGTAACAAAATAAAAAGATCATGGACCCCCTGGTTCCACTTCACAGTCCAATTTAAGAACGAATTCTCCAAAGAACGTTTTCTGGCACCTTTATTTTTGACAGGTTGGTGCTGGATTTTTCATACCAAACAGGTGATTCTTTTTAAAAGACTTTATTTAAACCATCTTATGGCACTTCTGCTTGTGTGATTACTGACATTTGTGTGTGGCTGTTACCTGAATCGGAAAGCATGGATTGGAATTTCCACACATGTGTAGGCAGTTGATTCCCTCCAAAAAGGCAGCTTTGCTTGTGCTTTGAGGAGTGAAGGAGATGTCATGGTCTATATACTGACCCCAGTCCACCAGCATCTGGGAATACGCCTCATCTTCTAAGCAGCACTGGCTGGAGATTTGCATAATTTTGTTGCTGACTTCCCGAACCTTTAAATATGATTGATGTGATGTTTAAATCAGATAAGACTAATGTGATTAATGTCCTAAACCCAGAGACCAAGAACGCTTTAGAAATTTTATGTGTTGTTTTTCTAGCCTCTCTCTTCAGCCATCAGGCCTATACCCAGTTCTAAATAAATAATTCTCCCTGTCTCATACATTTTAATGCGGACACTACCTTTTCCATTTACTTAAGCGATGACCAAAAAAGGCCACTGATATTTTTTTAGAGGCTGAAACACTTTAGATGTATACTGTAACTGTGTGGAAGATTTAATGTGTTGTAATCCTAAATGTCTTCTATATTCAACAGGATTGAGGCAAAACCCTGAATCTTAGGATTTACTCCTGTTAAAAAGAAGGTGAAATCAGCCTCCACTTTCAATTTTTTATTTCATCTGAGAAATACTCCTACTTTGTATGTGATCAAAGTGGTTGTGTTCCTGAAACATTTGTGGAGACAGACATATGCCGTTATAGCAGATCTCAAGAAGTCCTAATACTCATTTAAAGGTAGACTGCCTTTCAGATTTTTCAAGTGTAGGTCATAAAAAGAATTTTCCCAACACCCAGTTATTTTTGTTTAGTGGACTGAAAGCTACTGAATTTGAATCACAGACTTCCAATTTTATTAGTTTTTTTTTTTTAACAGAACAATTAATGAATTTAAGGCCATGTGAGGGCGGCACGGTGGTGTAGTGGTTAGCACTGTCGCCTCACAGCAAGAAGGTCCTGGGTTCGAGCCCCGGGGCCGGTGAGGGCCTTTCTGTGTGGAGTTTGCATGTTCTCCCCGTGTCCGCGTGGGTTTCCTCCGGGTGCTCCGGTTTCCCCCACAGTCCAAAGACATGCAGGTTAGGTTAACTGGTGACTCTAAATTGAGCGTAGGTGTGAATGTGAGTGTGAATGGTTGTCTGTGTCTATTGCCGCTTTTCCACTACAAACACGGCTGAGTCGGGCTGAGCCGTGCCGTGCTGAGTTGAGCTGAACGGGGCTGTTGGAGTTGCATTTCGACTACAACCGCGCTGAACCGTGCTGGCTGGAAGTGGGTGGACACATTGGGTGGAGTTAGCGAAAGTGGGTGGACATCAGGTGATGTCGTTAAGCAGCGCAAACAGTGACATCAGTGAGCTTTTAAGCGGTAGTCTCACGACCCGGATAGTAAACAATAAACATGGAGGACATGGAGTCGTTAGTGTTGCTGGTCTTGGTGCTGTGGCTTGTTGTCACGACAACGTGGAGAGATACTGGCAAGAGCGTATAGATGAGGCGAGGCGCATAAGGCTTCAGAAATTCTCGTAATTCGTAATTCTTCTTCTTCCGGGTTTGCGGTGTTTACACGCTCGCGGGGCGTGTGTGGGCATGTGAGGACACTCCTCCTCACCAATCAGTGCACAGGGGAGTGTCTGCTCACGCCCCCAGCCTCACTCGGCTCGCTTTGGCTCGCTTCAGCCCCACTCCAAAACGGTGCGAGTTTTAGGGGCTAAGCAGGGCTGAAGCGAGCTGAGTCGTGCTGGTTTTTGGTAGTCGAAACGCGAGCCGTGTCGGGCTGAAGTGAGCTGAAGCGAGCTGAAGTGAGCTGAAAAAGGGTAGTGGAAAAGGGCCATATGTGTCAGCCCTGTGATGACCTGGCGACTTGTCCAGGGTGTACCCCGCCTTTCGCCCGTAGTCAGCTGGGATAGGTTCCAGCTTGCCTGCGACCCTGTAGAACAGGATAAAGCGGCTAGAGATAATGAGATGAGATGAGATGAGATGAAGGCCATGTGACCCTAAATTCTCCGCTATTTTTTCCTGCTTCACCATGACCCAGTTCAAGATACGACGTCATGCATCACATGGTGGGCTTTCCCCGTTCACACGAGGCATTGTGAGATACAAATTTGAAACAGGAAAGAAAAATGGAGGACGTGAGTGTGCGAATGAAATGTGAAAGACCGATTACAGTAATGGAAAGCGAGAAGAAAAGACGTTATGTTGTGAAGGAAAGGAAATGCAGGATCAAACTAATAAATATCGGCAGTCAGCGAGCACCTCGTGTGATCAGCTGTTCGTTTAGTGACAGAATGATGTAACTGTCAGTGCACGGTCAAGGTAAACCTGTAGATGGCAGTAATGCAACACTGGATGCCAGCTGCCGTAAAACCCAAAAGAAGAAGAAGACGACGACTAAGGTAAGCATGAGCATGCGCACACGGACTTCCTCTGTCTGCTTGACTGCGTGAAGCGAGCGATTTCATGCACATTATTTGCTTGGGAATCCCCTCAAATTAAATAACTTCCCAGCCACAGAATGGCCTGATATATATCACAATGACCAAATTTCAGAGGGAACTAAATTTCACCAATTTTATGAAATCAAAGGCCATCTACTTTTAATTGAAATGTCTTGATTTTATCCTCATTAAAGACTATATGCACACATTACTTCTCAATCTCACATCATATTAAAAATGAAGCACTTTTTCATTTCCAGAGTCCTTCACTTCAGAGATATGCCCATGTTTATCTATCATGAACTTAACATCTTATACACAGTTTATTGCACAAATCTGTATGTCGTGCCACAGAATTTTTGTACCAGATGCTCTATTTATGGAATGCGTAGAAATGGCGTTGAAAATCGCACAACATTTTGCACTGTTTTCGCTGGCTGATCCAGTAACCATCAACAAATAATCACCTCAGTAGCGCCCCTACAGGATACATTTACCATATTTAACATCATTCACGACTGAGACAAGTATAGATCTTTCTTCTGCCATAAAAATCAGCGAATGACATTTTGATTTGTAGTGAAAATGTGTTGATCATGCTAACAGTTTTTGCGCAACATTCATTTGGTGTCGCTAAGAGTTCACCACGTGTTTTCTTGACCTTCTGAACAGCATTTTGTAATATGTTGCTCAACAAATCTGGGAAATTCACCAATGATCTACAGTCGAGTTTGTCTCCTGATGAATTCACAAGGTTCTGTATCATGTGTAGTCAGTGCCTGGAAAATGGACCATTTGGGGTTGCACGCACATGATTTCATGTCAGATTTACAGTAACTTCCATTGGTCCATTTCACTTTGGATTGTATTTCCTGCATACGGAGGCTTGGTAGTTTAATACAGCAGGTATAACTCAAAATCCACAATCTGAGCATCTGGTATGAAAATCTGATGGGCTGCCACAAATATAGCACCAGTTCTTGGAAAGTCTCAAGCTCTCTGAGTTCTGAACAAATCTTATTCTGAAAATTTCTGTTTAGATTTATTTATGATCACTTTGTCTCAGAAATGTCTAATTAACAGCCATGAAGGCATGGCTATGAATTTTTACTGCCTAATCTGTCTGAAAATGTAATAAAATGGACCCAGTGGGATATATTTTTGGAAAAAAATAAATGCAAGTTTACATTGTGAACCTCCAAGGGACACATTATACAAAATTGATGGCAGATGCCAGGTGCCAAAAGTGATACAACATCTGGGGTGGAAACTTTAAGGATGAAGTGTCAGAAAATCCAATACAGAGTAAATGCTATGTTCAAAATTGTGTGTGTGTGTGTGTGTGTGTAACAAGAAAATAAAGCAGAGTTACATACAGAGACTTACAATTACAACTAATTACTACCTCTTCTAAATACAGTTTCTTGCAAAAGTATTCATCCCCCTTGGTGTTTGTCCTGTTTTGTCGCATTACAAGCTGGAATTAAAATGGATTTTTGGAGGGTTAGCACCATTTGATTTACACAACATGCCTACCACTTTAAAGGAACAGTCCACCGTACTTCCATAATGAAATATGCTCTTATCTGAATTGAGACGAGCTTATCCGTACCTCTCCGAGCTTTGCGCGACCTCCCAGTCAGTCAGAAGCACTGTCACTCCTGTTAGCAATGTAGCTAGGCTCAGTATGGCCAATGGTATTTTTTGGGGCTGTAGTTAGATGCGACCAAACTCTTCCGCGTTTTTCCTGTTTACATAGGTTTATATGACCAGTGATATGAAACAAATTCAGTTACACAAATTGAAACGTAGCGATTTTCTATGCTATGGAAAGTCTGCACTATAATGACAGGCGTACTAACACCTTCTGCGCGCTTCGACCGCGCATTGATACGGAGCTCAGTATCAATGCGCTGTCGAAGCGCGCAGAAGGTGTTAGTACGCCTGTCATTATAGTGCGGATTTTCCATAGCATAGAAGATCAGTGAGGGAAGGATGGAGCGTGAGATCGACAGGCGGATCGGTGCAGCCTCCGCAGTGATGCGGTTGCTTTACCAGTCCGTCGTGGTGAAGAAGGAGCTGAGCCAAAAAGCGAAGCTCTCAATTTACCGGTCGATCTACGTTCCGACTCTCACCTATGGTCATGAGCTTTGGGTAATGACAGAAAGAACAAGATCGCGGATACAAGCGGCTGAAATGAGTTTCCTTCGCAGGGTGGCTGGGCGCTCCCTTAGAGATAGGGTGAGAAGCACAGTCACTCGGGAGGAGCTCGGAGTAGAGCCGCTGCTCCTCCACATCGAGAGGAACCAGCTGAGGTGGCTCGGGCATCTTTTTCGGATGCCTCCTGGACGCCTCCCTGGGGAGGTGTTCCAGGCATGTCCCCCCGGGAGGAGGCCCCGGGGAAGACCCAGGACACGCTGGAGGGACTATGTCTCTCGGCTGGCCTGGGAACGCCTCGGTGTTCTTCCCGAGGAGCTGGCCGAGGTGTCTGGGGAAAGGGAAGTTTGGGCTTCCATGCTTAGACTGCTGCCTCCGCGACCCGGTCCCGGATAAGCGGAAGAAGACGAGACGAGACGAGACATACTGAGCCTAGCTACATTGCTAACAGGAGTGACAGCGCGTCTGACTGACTGGGAGGTCGCGCAAAGCTCGGAGAGGTACGGATAAGCTCGTCTCAATTCAGATAAGAGCATATTTCATTATGGAAGTATGGTGGACTGTTCCTTTAAAGGTGCACATTGTTGTTTTATTGTGACACAAACAATACTTAAGATGAAAAAAAAAGAAATCTGGAGTGTGCATAGGTATTCACCCCCTTTCATATGAAACCCATAAATAAGAGCTGGTCCAAGCAATTCATTTCATAAGTCACATAATTAGTTGATCAAGATCCACCTGTGTGCAATCAAAGTGTCACATGATCTGTCACATGATGTTTGTATAAATCAACCTGTTCTGGAAGGACCCTGACTCTGCAACAGTACTAAGCAAGCAACATGAAAACCATGGAGCCTCCAAACAGGTCAGAGACAAAGTTGTGAAGAAGTATAGATCAGGGTTGGATTATAAAAAATATCCCAAACTTTAAATATCCCACAGAGCACCATTAAATCCATTATAGCAAAATGGAAAGAAAATGGCACCATTACAAACCTGACAAGAGAAGGCCACCCACCAAAACTCACAGACCGGGCAAGGAGGGCATTAATCAGAGATGCAACAAAGACACCAAAGATAACACTGAAGGAGCTGCAAAGATTCACAGCGGAGATGGGAGTATCTGTCCATAGGACCACTTTAAGTCATACACTCCACAGAGTGGGGCTTTATGGAAGAGTGACCAGAAAAAAGCCATTGCTTAAGAAAACACGTTTGGAGTTTGCCCAACAGCATGTGGCAGACTCACCAAACACATGGAAGAAGATTCTCTGGTCAAATGAGACTAAAACTGATCATTTTGGTCATCATAGGAAATGCCATGTGTGGCGCAAATCCAACACTCTGAGAACACCATCCCTACAGTGAAGCATGGTGGTGGCAGCATCAAGCTGTCAGGATATTTTTCATCTGCAGGGACAGGAAAGCTAGTCAGGACTGAAGGAAAGATGGATGGCACTAAATACAGGGCAACTCTGGAGGAAAACCTGTTTGAGTCAGCCAGAGGTTTCAGACTGGGATGAAGGTTCACGGTCCAGCAGGACAATGACCCTAAACATACTGCTAAAGCTACACTAGAGTGGTTTAAAGGGAAACATTTAAATGTCTTGGAATAATCAAAGTCTAATCAAAGCCCAGACCTCAATCCAATTGAGAATCTGTGGCATGACTTGAAGATTGCTGTACACCAACGCAACCCATCTAACTTGAAGGAGTTGGAGCAGTTTTGCCTTGAGGAATGGGCAAAAATTCCAGTGGCTAGATGTGCTAAGCTAATAGAGACATACCCCAAGAGACTTGCAGCTGTAATTGCAGCAAAAGGTGGCTCTACAAAGTATTGACTTTGGGGGGTGAATACCTATGCACACTCCAGATTTCTGTTTTTTCATCTTAATTATTGTTTGTGTCACAATAAAACAACAATTTTCACCTTTAAAGTGGTAGGCATGTTATGTACATCAAATGGTGCTAACCCTCCAAAAATTCATTTTAATTCCAGCTTGTAATGTGACAAAACAGGACAAACACCAAGGGGGATGAATACTTTTGCAAGACACTGCATCTTGTTGAATATTTAATTGTTAATTGTGATATTTTTAAACGCTTCAACTCTAATACTGTATTTTTTTCCGTGTTTCTTTTCCATGATTAAATGAACATGATTGTCTGTAGCTTACAGGGGGGAGATGGAAGCCGTTGTACTGGTGCCCAATGTTCCAGCCTTTTGGTTGGCTTTCTCCATCCTCGTACTGTGCTGGGAGCCATCTGGCCAAAGCCGTGCTGGCTGCTCCCCAAAGAGGTTTATTTCTGAATAACAAAGTGCATTTTTATGTTGCTTCAGAAATGTTTCCTGACATGTAGTGCCACATATTTTTGAGGAGAACAAATTTATTTGCATATTGTGCTGCAAAAAGAGACACTTCCAGTCATGTAATATTTACATATGAGCAGAGTGGCATAAATCATACATACTTACATCCATATGATGCCCTTTGAAGCATTTTTTTTTTTTTGTGAAAACAATTCAATATTTACATATCGAGGTCCACTTCTAATCACATTTTCAGGATGGGAAGAGTAAATAATAATCCAACAAAGAGTAATTATTCTATTAGGGCTAATTTTGAGCTTTAATAAAAATAGCAATTATAATCATACATACAAGTATGTGATTACAGCTGCATCTTATAAATAATTCCTATCAAGTGAAAAAAAAAGAAAAATGCCATTATTTCTCTATTAAGCATAGCTTTTTAATAAGGATTTGTTAATGAATAAATCATTTATAAATAATAAATAATGATTTACGAATTAAAGGGACTGTGTTCCATGTTATGGTGAAGCCCATCCTGATCGCTATAATGCCACACACCAAAGAAGCAGCTTTAAATATTGATTTCAAGCATCTCTGTGTGTGGGTCGGGACACATTTGGTGCAGTATTACATGATTCTCACACTGCTTAGTGCTTTTCTTTAGTTGTTCTCACATTCATGGTGCAAATAGAATACCCTCTATCTGCTCCACAAAGCCCTGACCTATCCTATCTGTCATGGCTCATCTTATCAACTTGGCCTTGTTGCTTCAGCAAAATGCCAGGGTCCAGTTAGCATGAGAGCAAGCACAGGGATGATTAATATGGTTTCAAAACAACCTGGGAGATGAGCATTGAGCAGTGTGTTATGGATGAATTATTAAGAGAGTAGCCAGCTACCTGTTATTGCACACTCCAGAGATGGTGCGGTATTTCTCCGAATTGCCTCCGATGGGACAGCTGGCTGGCTGTAGGGGTGGAGGACACCCAGACAGATTTGCTATCAGCTCCAGTTCCTCCAGGGAAAGAAGGTCTAAAAAAAAATGAGCTTATTAATTGGCTCATTTAAAATCAATTGCTTTTGACTAAATGGTCCTTTTTGGTTTAAATAACATGTATTACTGGGATTAATGTAACACCTTTATAACTAAGTGTGCATAAAGTCAATCTGACATTTCACTCTTGCTTAATGCTGATACTACAACAGATATGTTATGCTGCACTTATACACCAGTGCTGTTAAATTCCCAAATCTGATTGGTTACTAGATGGTCAGCATCTTTGTTTAAAGGGATCCTCCAGTGGATTTATTCTCAAACTTATTGGAAGTAAAAGTAGCTGCAGATTTCAAAAATCTCATCTCATCTCATTATCTCTAGCTGCTTTATCCTGTTCTACAGGGTCGCAGGCAAGCTGGAGCCTATCCCAGCTGACTACGGGTGAAAGGCGGGGTACACCCTGGACAAGTCGCCAGGTCATCACAGGGCTGACACATAGACAACCATTCACACTCACATTCACACCTACGGTCAATTTAGAGTCACCAGTTAACCTAACCTGCATGTCTTTGGACTGTGGGGGAAACCGGAGCACCCGGAGGAAACCCACGCGGGCACGGGGAGAACATGCAAACTCTGCACAGAAAGGCCCTCGCCGGCCACGGGGCTCGAACACGGACCTTCTTGCTGTGAGGCGACACCGCTAACCACTACACCACCGTGCCGCCCCGATTTCAAAAATCAAACTTTCATTTTCAGAGACAAATGAATTTTCTTTAAAATGTCAGATGGGCTTCCTGCAATGATGACGTATGCAATGACGTCAGGTAGCGGTCGCTTGGAGCAACTCAGTTGTTTATATTCTTTGTTTACATCGTAGTTTTGCTAGTTTTACAAGTATTATGACACAGCCATTGTTGGCTGTGTAACAGAGGGGAATGATGGGGAATACAGGGAGGTCATTGCCAATTTTGTTGAATGGTGTGACAAGAACCATCTTCAGTTGAACACTGGGAAGACAAAGGAGATGATGGTGGACTTTCGCCGGAAGGCGCCATCCCCTGTACCAGTGTGCATTCAGGGGGAGAATATTGAATTTGTGTTAGTCTATAAATACCTCGGCGTCCACCTGAATAACAAACTGGATTGGTCACACAACACTGATGCCCTGTATAGGAAGGGACAGAGTCGCCTCCACCTATTGAGGAGACTGAGGTCCTTTGGTGTGTGCAGGTCAATACTAAAGACGTTCTACGATACAGTAGTGGTGTCAGTAGTGTTCTATGCCATTATCTGTTGGGGCAGTGGTAGCACAGAGAGGGACAGGAAAAGACTGAACAAGTTGGTCAGGACTGCAGGCTCTGTTCTTGGGGGCTCCCTGAACACAGTTGAGGTGGTTGGTGAGAGAAGGATGTTGGATAAGCTGGCATCCATTATGGCCAACTCCTCTCACTCCCTTTATCAGACAGTGACTGCACTCAGCAGTTCTTTTAGTAGTAGACTACTTCATCCAGCGTGTAAAAGGGAACGCTATCGTAGGTCTTTTATTCCATCTGCTATTAGATTGTACAACACTGCTGTTATGAAATACTGTACTGCTATATATTAGGCTTTTTATCAGGCTTTTTGCGATGGATGTGACTGTGTATGTATATCATGTCTCATGTTCAACTGTGCATATCATATCTCTGGTTGTGTATATCATATTTATATTGGATATATCATAAGCCAGGATCTACTACATGCAGGGGGATGCATGTAGTAATCCAAAATGTGTAAATTATTGATTTATTAATCTATTTACTTATTGTTTTCATCTTTTACTACTTTTTTAGGTAGTAGTTCTATATATTTTTATCCTTATCTTTGTCTGATTTATTCTTTGGCTGCTGTGATAAGTGAATTTTCCCTTTGGGGATTAAATAAAATTTTATCTTATCTTATCTTACTGAAATTCAGTTTTTAAATACGTAAGTAGCATATAAATGCCACAGTGATGCTAAAAAGAAAGCACAAGCTGGAACTAGACTGCATTTCTGCAGAAAAAATGCAAAGTGTGCTTACTCAGCTGTGGCAAAGTGTCACTGACAGAAACTGGATTAGACAGGAGACCTCGCGCTGCTAAAGCTTTTTTTTCTGCATGATCTACAGAAAGTGTGTGTGGCAAAGTGTGTGTAGTGTCTACAGTATGTGTGTAGTGTATGTATTGTGTGTGGATGTGCGCTCTAAAATCTCAGTTTTAAGTGGCTCAGCGTGCAGGTGAGCTCTAAAATGTCGGTTTTAAACCATGCCACACACTGTCTTTGTTAATCTACCCAGCACCAGCTGTAGATCATGTAAAAAAGATTTTAGACCATAAAGTGTCATGTCGTGCTGTGAGTTGAGCCATTTTAAACCAAGATTTTAGAGCTTACCTGCGCGCTGAGCTCACTATACACACTACACACACTTTCTGTAGATCAGGTGAAAAAAAAGATTTTGCAGTGTGAAGTCTCATGTCTAATCCAGTTTCTGTTGGTGACACTTTCACACACACACACACACACACACACACACGTTCTGTAGATCATGTGAGGAAAAAAAAAAGATTTAGCAGCGTGAGGTCTCATGTCTGATCCAGTCTCTATTGGTGACACTTTGCCACAGCTGAACAAGCACACTTTGCATTTTTTTCCACGGAAATGCAGTCTAGTTCCAGTTTGTGCTTTCTTTTTAGCATCAATGTGACATTTATATGCTACACAATGAGGCATACTTATTTAAAAACTGAAATTTGGTAAAATACTTGTAAAACTAGCAAAACTACAACGTAAACAGAGAATATAAACAGCTGAGTTGCTCCAAGCGATTGCTACCTGACGTCATGGCATACGTCATCATCACAGGAAGCCCATCTGACATCTCATCTCATCTCATTTTCTCTAGCCGCTTTATCCTGTTCTACAGGGTCGCAGGCAAGCTGGAGCCTATCCCAGCTGACTACGGGCGAAAGGCGGGGTACACCCTGGACAAGTCGCCAGGTCATCACAGGGCTGACACATAGACACAGACAACCATTCACACTCACATTCACACCTACGCTCAATTTAGAGTCACCAGTTAACCTAACCTGCATGTCTTTGGACTGTGGGGGAAACCGGAGCACCCGGAGGAAACCCACGCGGACACGGGGAGAACATGCAAACTCCGCACAGAAAAGCCCTTGCCGGCCACGGGGCTCGAACCCAGACCTTCTTGCTGTGAGGCGACAGCGCTAGCCACTACACCACCGTGCCGCCCCGATTTCAAAAATCAAACTTTCATTTTCAGAGACAAATGAATTTTCTTTAAAATGTCAGATGGGCTTCCTGCAATGATGACGTATGCAATGACGTCAGGTAGCGGTCGCTTGGAGCAACTCAGTTGTTTATATTCTTTGTTTACATCGTAGTTTTGCTAGTTTTACAAGTATTATGACAGCCATTGTTGGCTGTGTAACAGAGGGGAATGATGGGGAATACAGGGAGGTCATTGCCAATTTTGTTGAATGGTGTGACAAGAACCATCTTCAGTTGAACACTGGGAAGACAAAGGAGATGATGGTGGACTTTCGCCGGAAGGCGCCATCCCCTGTACCAGTGTGCATTCAGGGGGAGAATATTGAATTTGTGTTAGTCTATAAATACCTCGGCGTCCACCTGAATAACAAACTGGATTGGTCACACAACACTGATGCCCTGTATAAGAAGGGACAGAGTCGCCTCCACCTATTGAGGAGACTGAGGTCCTTTGGTGTGTGCAGGTCACTACTAAAGACGTTCTATGATACAGTAGTGGCGTCAGTAGTGTTCTATGCCATAGTAGCACAGAGAGGGACAGGAAAAGACTGAACAAGTTGGTCAGGACTGCAGGCTCTGTTCTTGGGGGCTCCCTGAACACAGTTGAGGTGGTTGGTGAGAGAAGGATGTTGGATAAGCTGGCATCCATTATGGCCAACTCCTCTCACTCCCTTTATCAGACAGTGACTGCACTCAGCAGTTCTTTTAGTAGTAGACTACTTCATCCAGCGTGTAAAAGGGAACGCTATCGTAGGTCTTTTATTCCATTTGCTATTAGATTGTACAACACTGCTGTTATGAAATACTGTACTGCTATATATTAGGCTTTTTATCAGGCTTTTTGCGATGGATGTGACTGTGTATGTATATCATGTCTCATGTTCAACTGTGCATATCATATCTCTGGTTGTGTATATCATATTTATATTGGATATATCATAAGCCAGGATCTACTACATGCAGGGGGATGCATGTAGTAATCCAAAATGTGTAAATTATTGATTTATTAATCTATTTACTTATTGTTTTCATATTTTACTACTTTTTTAGGTAGTAGTTCTATATATTTTTATCCTTATCTTTGTCTGATTTATTCTTTGGCTGCTGTGATAAGTGAATTTTCCCTTTGGGGATTAAATAAAATTTTATCTTATCTTATCTTACTGAAATTCAGTTTTTAAATATGTAAGTAGCATATAAATGCCACAGTGATGCTAAAAAGAAAGCACAAGCTGGAACTAGACTGTATTTCTGCAGAAAAAATGCAAAGTGTGCTTACTCAGCTGTGGCAAAGTGTCACTGACAGAAACTGGATTAGACAGGAGACCTCGCGCTGCTAAAGCTTTTTTTTTCCTACATGATCTACAGAAAGTGTGTGTGGCAAAGTGTGTGTAGTGTCTACAGTATGTGTGTAGTGTATGTATTGTGTGTGGATGTGCGCTCTAAAATCTCAGTTTTAAGTGGCTCAGTGTGCAGGTGAGCTCTAAAATGTCGGTTTTAAACCATGCCACACACTGTCTTTGTTAATCTACCCAGCACCAGCTGTAGATCATGTAAAAAAGATTTTAGACCATAAAGTGTCATGTCGTGCTGTGAGTTGAGCCATTTTAAACCAAGATTTTAGAGCTTACCTGCGCGCTGAGCTCACTATACACACTACACACACTTTCTGTAGATCAGGTGAAAAAAAAGATTTTGCAGTGTGAAGTCTCATGTCTAATCCAGTTTCTGTTGGTGACACTTTGACACACACACACACACACACACACACACACACACACACACACACACACACACACACACACACTTTCTGTAGATCATGTGGGAAAAAAAAAAAGATTTAGCAGCGTGAGGTCTCATGTCTGATCCAGTCTCTATTGGTGACACTTTGCCACAGCTGAACAAGCACACTTTGCATTTTTTTCCGTGGAAATGCAGTCTAGTTCCAGCTTGTACTTTCTTTTTAGCATCAATGTGACATTTATATGCTACACAATGAGGCATACTTATTTAAAAACTGAAATTTGGTAAAATACTTGTAAAACTAGCAAAACTACAACGTAAACAGAGAATATAAACAACTGAGTTGCTCCAAGCGATTGCTACCTGACGTCATGGCATACGTCATCATCACAGGAAGCCCATCTGACATCTCATCTCATCTCATTATCTCTAGCCGCTTTATCCTGTTCTACAGGGTCGCAGGCAAGCTGGAGCCTATCCCAGCTGACTACGGGCGAAAGGCGGGGTACACCCTGGACAAGTCACCAGGTCATCACAGGGCTGACACATAGACACAGACAACCATTCACACTCACATTCACACCTACGGTCAATTTAGAGTCACCAGTTAACCTAACCTGCATGTCTTTGGACTGTGGGGGAAACCGGAGCACCTGGAGGAAACCCACGCGGGCACGGGGAGAACATGCAAACTCTGCACAGAAAGGCCCTCGCCGGCCACAGGGCTCGAACCCGGACCTTCTTGCTGTGAGGCGACAGCGCTAACCACTATACCACTGTGCCGCCCCGATTTCAAAAATCAAACTTTCATTTTCAGAGACAAATGAATTTTCTTTAAAATGTCAGATGGGCTTCCTGCAATGATGACGTATGCAATGACGTCAGGTAGCGGTCGCTTGGAGCAACTCAGTTGTTTATATTCTTTGTTTACATCGTAGTTTTGCTAGTTTTACAAGTATTATGACACAGCCATTGTTGGCTGTGTAACAGAGGGGAATGATGGGGAATACAGGGAGGTCATTGCCAATTTTGTTGAATGGTGTGACAAGAACCATCTTCAGTTGAACACTGGGAAGACAAAGGAGATGATGGTGGACTTTCGCCGGAAGGCGCCATCCCCTGTACCAGTGTGCATTCAGGGGGAGAATATTGAATTTGTGTTAGTCTATAAATACCTCGGCGTCCACCTGAATAACAAACTGGATTGGTCACACAACACTGATGCCCTGTATAAGAAGGGACAGAGTCGCCTCCACCTATTGAGGAGACTGAGGTCCTTTGGTGTGTGCAGGTCACTACTAAAGACGTTCTATGATACAGTAGTGGCGTCAGTAGTGTTCTATGCCATAGTAGCACAGAGAGGGACAGGAAAAGACTGAACAAGTTGGTCAGGACTGCAGGCTCTGTTCTTGGGGGCTCCCTGAACACAGTTGAGGTGGTTGGTGAGAGAAGGATGTTGGATAAGCTGGCATCCATTATGGCCAACTCCTCTCACTCCCTTTATCAGACAGTGACTGCACTCAGCAGTTCTTTTAGTAGTAGACTACTTCATCCAGCGTGTAAAAGGGAACGCTATCGTAGGTCTTTTATTCCATTTGCTATTAGATTGTACAACACTGCTGTTATGAAATACTGTACTGCTATATATTAGGCTTTTTATCAGGCTTTTTGCGATGGATGTGACTGTGTATGTATATCATGTCTCATGTTCAACTGTGCATATCATATCTCTGGTTGTGTATATCATATTTATATTGGATATATCATAAGCCAGGATCTATTACATGCAGGGGGATGCATGTAGTAATCCAAAATGTGTAAATTATTGATTTATTAATCTATTTACTTATTGTTTTCATCTTTTACTACTTTTTTAGGTAGTAGTTCTATATATTTTTATCCTTATCTTTGTCTGATTTATTCTTTGGCTGCTGTGATAAGTGAATTTTCCCTTTGGGGATTAAATAAAATTTTATCTTATCTTATCTTACTGAAATTCAGTTTTTAAATACGTAAGTAGCATATAAATGCCACAGTGATGCTAAAAAGAAAGCACAAGCTGGAACTAGACTGCATTTCTGCAGAAAAAATGCAAAGTGTGCTTACTCAGCTGTGGCAAAGTGTCACTGACAGAAACTGGATTAGACAGGAGACCTCGCGCTGCTAAAGCTTTTTTTTCCTACATGATCTACAGAAAGTGTGTGTGGCAAAGTGTGTGTAGTGTCTACAGTATGTGTGTAGTGTATGTATTGTGTGTGGATGTGCGCTCTAAAATCTCAGTTTTAAGTGGCTCAGTGTGCAGGTGAGCTCTAAAATGTCGGTTTTAAACCATGCCACACACTGTCTTTGTTAATCTACCCAGCACCAGCTGTAGATCATGTAAAAAAGATTTTAGACCATAAAGTGTCATGTCGTGCTGTGAGTTGAGCCATTTTAAACCAAGATTTTAGAGCTTACCTGCGCGCTGAGCTCACTATACACACTACACACACTTTCTGTAGATCAGGTGAAAAAAAAAGATTTTGCAGTGTGAAGTCTCATGTCTAATCCAGTTTCTCTTGGTGACACTTTGACACACACACACACACACACACACACACACACACACACACACACACTTTCTGTAGATCATGTGGGGAAAAAAAAAAAGATTTAGCAGCGTGAGGTCTCATGTCTGATCCAGTCTCTATTGGTGACACTTTGCCACAGCTGAACAAGCACACTTTGCATTTTTTTCCGCGGAAATGCAGTCTAGTTCCAGCTTGTGCTTTCTTTTTAGCATCAATGTGACATTTATATGCTACACAATGAGGCCTACTTATTTAAAAACTGAAATTTGGTAAAATACTTGTAAAACTAGCAAAACTACAACGTAAACAGAGAATATAAACAACTGAGTTGCTCCAAGCGATTGCTACCTGACGTCATGGCATACGTCATCATCACAGGAAGCCCATCTGACATCTCATCTCATCTCATTATCTCTAGCCGCTTTATCCTGTTCTACAGGGTCGCAGGCAAGCTGGAGCCTATCCCAGCTGACTACGGGCGAAAGGCGGGGTACACCCTGGACAAGTCGCCAGGTCATCACAGGGCCGATACATAGACACAGACAACCATTCACACTCACATTCACACCTACGGTCAATTTAGAGTCACCAGTTAACCTAACCTGCATGTCTTTGGACTGTGGGGGAAACCGGAGCACCCGGAGGAAACCCACACGGACACGGGGAGAACATGCAAACTCCACACAGAAGGGCCCTCGTCGGCCACAGGGCTTGAACCCGGACCTTCTTGCCGTGAGGTGACAGCGCTAACCACTACACCACCGTGCCGCCCCCCCATCTGACATTTTAAAGAAAATTAATTTCTCTTAAACACTATTTAGTCTCCGAAGATGAAAGTTTGATTTTTGAAATCTGCAACTACTTTTACTTCAAATAAGTTTGAGAATAAATAAAATAAGTTTGAGAATAAATCCATCGGAGGATCCCTTTAACAGCACAGCTCTGACAAATAGTGCTGGCTGTAATTCAAATCACAGGTTTACAGTCAAGCCAGAAAGTCTGCACACCCCTTTCACCTTCTCCACATTTTATTACATTACAGACTTATTCTACAATAGATTGAGTTCATTTTTTGTCACAAAATTCTACACAAAATAGCCCATAATGACAAAGTGAAAGCAGGTTTTTGACATTTGTGCTAATTTATTAAAAATTAAAATGTAAAATATCATATGTACACAAGTGTGCACACCCTTTGATATGACACCCAAAAGTGAGCTGAAGTGCATTTTGTTTCCACTGATACTGCTTGAGATGTTTCTGCAACTTAATTGGAGTCCACCTGTGGTAAATTCAATTGATTGGACATGATTGGAGATTGCCAACACCTGCCTATATAAGGTCCCACAGTTGACAGTGCATGTCAGAGCAAACTCCAAGCCATGGGGTCAAAGGAATTATCTGCAGACCTCAGAAACAGGATTGTGTCAAGGCATAGATCTGGAGAAGGGTACAAAAAAATTGCTGCAGCTTTACAGGTTCCAAAGAGCACAGTGACCACAATCATTTTGTAAATGGAAGAAGTTTGGAACCACCAAGAATGTTCCTAGACCTGGCCGCCCAGCCAAACTGAGCGATCGGGGAAGACGGGCCTTGGCCAGGGAGATGAGCAGGAACCCGAGGGTCACTTTGACAGAGCTCCAGCGTATCCTTGTGGAGATGGGAGAACCTTTCAGAAGATCAACCATCCAGGCAGCACTCCACAAATCAGGCCTTTATGGTAGACTGGCCAGACGGAAGCCACTCCTTAGTAAAAGGCGCATGACCACCCGCTTGGAGTTTGCCAAAAGGCACCTAGAGGACTCTCAAACCATGAGAAACAAGATTCTCTGGTCTGATGAAACCAAAATTGAACTTTTTGGCCTGAATACCAAGCGTCATGTCTGGAGGAAACCAGGCACCGCTCATCACCTGGCTAATGCCATCCCTACAGTGAAGCATGGCAGTGGCAGCATCATGATGTGAGGATGTTTTTCAGCAACAAGAATGGGGCGACTAGTCCTGATAGAGGGAAAGATGAATGCAGCTAAGTACACTGAGATCCTTGAAGAAAACCTGCTCCAGAGTGCTTTGGACCTCAAACTGGGGCGAAGGTTTACCTTCCAACATGACAACAACCTGAAGCACACAGTCAAGAGAACAAAGGAGTGGCTTCGGAGAAAGTCTGTGAATGTCCTTGAGTGGCCCAGCCAGAGCCCAGACCTGAATCCAATTGAACATCTGTGGAAGGAGCTGAGAATGGCTGTGTGCCGATGTTCCCCATCCAACCTGACGGAGCTTGTAAGCATATGCCAAGAGGAATGGGCAAAAATGTCCAGAAACAAGTGTGCCAAGCTCGTAACTTTATTTCCCAAGACACCTTGAAGCTGTAATTGCTGCCAAAGGTGCATCAACCAAGTATTAGGAGAAGGGTGTGTACAGATATGTAACCCGTAAATAACCTATTTTTGTCAGTAAAATAAATTTGCATATTTTTTAAAGGTCCCATGGCATGAAATTTTCACTTTCTGAGGTTTTTTAACATTAAAATGAGTTCCTCTGACGTTCTTAAGTCACCCCAGTGGCTAGAAATTTCATAATGTGTAAACCAAACTATGCCAAACATTTGAGAATGGCGCGTCAAAACGGCGTGTTGATAAACTCTTCCCTTGCCTACGTCAGCAAGGGAGATGATCCCCACGCCCCCCCTCTGGATTCCCACCCACTGTATGGATTGCCCGCCCAACTCAAAAGTTGCCACCAAACATGGAAGTTGCGCTGTACATGGATGTGACAACACAGAAAGGAGTCTGTTTTTACTGCCGACGGGAGAGCCCCTGAAGACGCAGTGGCTTAATTTTATTTACTCCAATAATACGCCGTCGAGTCTACCTAAGATGGTGTATGTTTGTCGGAAGCATTTTCCTGATGAATGTTTCCACAACTTGGGACAGTACAGGGCAGGTTTTGCACATCAACTGTCACTGAAGCCTGGGTCCGTACCAAGCATCCCTGCCGCATCAGCCACAAACACCGAACAAGTAAGTGTATAACTGTTAAGTCGTTTTGCCGTGTTTTAAAATCAGTGCCACGTTAGCCTTGCAATGGCTACATTAGCTGTGCAGCTAACTGCTTCCTGCAGTTAGCCAGGTACTCTGCGCTACAAAAGCAAAAAGCATGCAGCATGCTCTGTTAAACTGAGTTTAGTCTGGAAATTGACTGTAACTTATGAGCTTATGTTTTGCCGTGTTTTAAAATCGGTGCCACATTAGCCTTGCAATGGCTACATTAGCTGTGCAGCTAACCGCTTCCTGCAGTTAGCCAGGTACTCTGCGCTACAAAACTAAAAAGCATGCAGCATGCTCTGTTATAATAGCCAATCAAAACAGTTTTTACAAAGACACCCACATTCTTTTTTTTAAGTCACTCGTTCATTTTATTTGTTTGTTTGTTCAGTAAAAACCCAAACATTTGTTGAATTTATTTCCTCGCGTCGCACCTTAATGACATCAGCGCGCGGTATTTTTCCCTTTGCGGTTTGTTCCTTCTCTCTCGCCATAGTAAGACACCCACATCCGCTTGTTCTGACCCACTGGAGGTAGCATCACAGTGCTGTTAGCCAATCAGAGGTAACACGTTTACATGTCATGAATATTAATGATAAGACCCGCCCCCACCCTCTACCCTTCCCCGCCTCCTGCTTCTCATTAGCAAAACGACGCACTGGGAAAAGCGCTGAAATGGGGCTTTCTCCCAGGAGGGAGAACCCACGTGCCGAGGGTTCATTTCGAGAAAGGCTGCGGATATAACATCCGGAAACCTCCACGAGCCCGTTTAAAGCATCAACAAACCACCATGCCATGGGTCCTTTAAAAACCATTATGGGCTTTTTTGTGTAGAATTTTGTGACAAAAAATGAACTCAATCTATTGTAGAATAAGTCTGTAACATAATAAAATATGGAGAAGGTGAAAGGGGTGTGCAGGCTTTCTGGCTTGACTGTATATTAATGTGCTTGTTTTAATACATTATAATGTCTACAGTAACAGCTCATTGACAGGGAATTAACATAATAGTAAACATGTTTTTCAAAACTAGAGGTTATTTAACAAAGAAAAACATCTAGTTATTGATATGGTCAAGGTTTCTATAAGGAAATATTTATTTAACATTTAGAGAAGGAGTCTCCAGTGCCAGCGTTCTGTAACAATCAGCTTTCTGCCACGACTGAATCTTCAGGAGGACTTTCCTGTTTCACAGTAACATGACAAGCTGCTTTTTTGTCTTATTCACTTCAAAAAGGAGAATAGCTGTGACAATATGAGCAATTACAGGAACTAACTGGTCTCATCGAACATTAACTGTAATGATAAAATGTCCATCATTAACTAATTAAAAATTTGATTCATTGGCAAATTGCTGTAGTAGAAGTGGAATCAAACACTTGAGGACATGTTGTTATCAGAAAATAATCAACTTCCTGGTGGCAACAGGAACTTCTCTTCACATTGGGCTGTATCACACCACACCACCATTGATTATTTTCCTATACCAGCATGCCCTGTCATGTTTTATTCCTTACTTAAGCAGCACATTTTGGAAATTTTTAGAAATTAAAAAAACAATGGCAACAAAATACATCCATCCATTATCTGACCCTGGACAAGTCGCCAGGTCATCACAGGGCTGACACACAGAGACAAACAACCATTCACACTCACATTCACACCTACGGTCAATTTAGAGTCATCAATTAGCCTAACCTGCATGTGTTTGGACTGTGGGGGAAACCGGAGCACCCGGAGGAAACCCACGCAAACATGGGAAGAACATGCAAACTCCACACAGAAAGGCCCCCATCAGCTGCTGGGCTCGAACCCAGAACCATTTTGCTATGAGGCGACAGTGCTAACCACTACACCACCGTGCTGCCCACAACAAAATACAGTATAACTTACAAAAATACAGTATAACAAAATACAGTATAACAAGTGATCATCAACCTGGAGATCGGCCTTCCTACAGAATTTATTTCTAGTTCTAATTCAACACCCCTGCTCCAGATAATCTGTCCTCCTGATTAGCCAGAGCAGGTCTGTTTGAACTGTTCTGTAGGAAGGTAGATCTCCAGGATCAAGAAATGGCAACAAGGAGAATTAATTTCCTATGGGATACATTATAAAGACTTGTTTTCTTAATTATCCTGAATAACAAAGTAAGTAGAATTGTATTTCTGTACTGCAGAATTATAGAATCCTACATAGTAATCTGTGGTTGGTTGAAGAGAGCAACTGGACTTGCTTGAAGATTCTTGAAAACGTTTCGCCTCTCATCCGAAAGGCTTCCTCAGTTCTGTCTGACTAATAGGAACTGAGGAAGCCTTTCGGATGAGAGGCGAAACATTTTCAAGAATCTTCAAGCAAGTCCAGTTGCTCTCTTCTACCAATCACAGATTACTATGTACCTGGATGACTGAGATTCTTCACAGATATGTTTCTACGTACTTTGGGATGAGTTCCCTTCGACTGGTGCGGGAGTATGAGAGGACTTCCAGAAAACCGGCAGACATCTTAGCCAGAGAGGATCGTTCATTTTTGTCAACCTGGAACAACCATCACTGAACAGAGGTGGGTGTCTATGACATCTTTTATCAGCCACCTACAATGCAGCCATCAGCATTCTGATTCGGATTCTATGATGATCCATGAGAGGATAAATACTGGATACTCCCTATTAGTTAGACAGAACTGAGGAAGCCTTTCGGATGAGAGGCGAAACGTTTTCAAGAATCTTCAAGCAAGTCCAGTTGCTCTCTTCTACCAACCACAGATTACTATGTACCTGGATGACTGAGATTCTTCACAGATAAGAATCCTACATAGGTTGCCAGAAATGTATAATCTCATCTCATCTCGTTATCTGTAGCCGCTTTATCCTTCTACAGGGTCGCAGGCAAGCTGGAGCCTATCCCAGCTGACTACGGGTGAAAGGTGGGGTAGACCCTGGACAAGTCGCCAGGTCATCACAGGGCTGACACATAGACACAGACAACCATTCACACTCACATTCACACCTACGGTCAATTTAGAGTCACCAGTTAACCTAACCTGCATGTCTTTGGACTGTGGGGGAAACCGGAGCACCCGGAGGAAACCCACGCGGACACGGGGAGAACATGCAAACTCCACACAGAAAGGCCCTCGCCGGCCATGGGGCTCGAACCCAGGACCTTCTTGCTGTGAAGCGACAGCGCTAACCACTACACCACCGTGCCGCCCAGAAATGTATAATATCATACGATACTGACAGGTAATCCTCAAGAGATAGAAATGAACAAGTGCCCTATAACACCTGAATTCAGCCAACAGTGAATGTGTGAATTTAATTTTCTTGAAACAGAATCTTACCTGAAATAGAGGCAGATCTTTTCTGCCTTTTGCTTTCCTTTTTCTTTAGAAGGAGCAGAGTGGTTTGAAATACCTCTGCTGCATTTGATATTTCATAACTTCCTGCTGCAGCTGCTGCTTGCCTGGAGAAAGCAAACATCTCCATGTAGGATGGCTGAGAGTGATTCCTGATATCGAAGGAAAAAAGGCACTGTAAATCTACTGTATTGATTTCATTCTTTTAAGATAAAATCGTAATTTGCAACTTCTGGAAAAGAACATGTATATTTACCTTTTTGCTGTCTGATGAAGTGCATTGTTGACCATATGAAGACTCTCTTGTATTGAGGATATTAGCAAAGTTTCTGACATGATTTGTTTTTCTGAGAAATGCAAAGATGAAATTTATGTCATATGGAACTTATACTGTAGAAGTTAGAAGATAGAATCCAAACTGTAAAATACAATGGAGCATTTTGGGGACACACACACACACACACACCCCTAAATCAGAAGAAGTTGGGACAGTATTGAAAAAATGCAAATTAAAAAAGAAAACGGTGATTTTCAAATTTCTGTGATGATCTGGTGGGCGGCATGGTGGTGTAGTGGTTAGCGCTGTCACCTCACAGCAAGAAGGTCCTGGGTTTAAGCCCAGTGGCCAGCAAGGGCCTTTCTGTGTGGAATTTGTATGTTCTTCCCGTGTTTGCGTGGGTTTCCTCCGGGTGCTCCGGTTTCCCCCACAGTCCAAAGACATGCAGGTTGGGCTAATTGGTGGCTCTAAATTGACCGTAGGTGTGAATGGTTATTTGTCTCTATGTGTCAGCCCTGCGATAACCTGGTGACTTGTCCAGGGTGTACCCCGCCTCTCGCCCATAGTCAGCTGGGATAGGCTCCAGCTTGCCTGCGACCCTGTAGAACAGGATAAGCAGCTACAAATAATGGATGGATGGATGATGATCTGGCGACTTGTCCAGGGTGTACCCCGCCTCTCATCCATAGTTAGCTGGGATAGACTGGGATAGATATTAAAAAATAAAATAAGGGGTAAGGGCACAAGCCTAAGCTGAATGCCTGTGCTCTTTGATCCTTCAGACGGCACTGCATCAAGAATTATTATTCATCTATAGCTGATATAACCACATGGGCTCAGGATTACTTTGGCAAACCTTTGTCAAGCACTACAATATGGCATTACATTCACAAATGCCAGTTAAAACTTTATTGTGCAAAAAGGAAGCCTTGTGTTAACTGTGTCCAGAAGCACCATCAACTTCTCCGGGCTCAGAGGCATCTGGGATGGACCATCACATAGTGGAAACATGTATTGTGGTCAGACAAATCAATATTCCAGGTTTTTGTTTTTTGAAGAAATGGATGCTGTGTGCAAACTCTTACCAGCAACAAGTCTAAAATCCAGGGTCTGTCATGGTATGGGGTTGTGTCAGTGCCCTTGGCAAAGGTAGCTTACACTTCTGTGATGGCAGCATTAATGCAGAAAAAGTACATGGACATTGACATATGCTGCCTTCAAGATGACACCTTTTCCAGGGATATTTCAAGATGCAAATACAAAACAATGCAAAACCACATTTTGCACACATTACAAAGGCATAACTGCAGAAGAAGAGGGTCCCCTCTGTCCCCAATAGAGAATGTGTGGTGAATTCTGAAACAAAAAATATGACAACGATGACCCCGTACTCTTGCACACCTTAAGACCTGTTTGCAAATGCTTCATCACTTGGTGTCTTCAGTCCCTAAATATGTTTAAAGTGTTGCAAGAAAGAATGGCAACATTACAAAGTAGTAAAAGATTTATCATCCCAACTCTTTTTTTCCATGTGTTGCAAGAATAAAAATTGTATTAAGTGTTTATTTCGGAAAAAAAAAGACTAAAATTCATGAGGTCAAACATCAAATGTACTTTGGTCACAAATACACACATTCTTTACTCAGAGCAGAACTACACATAATTGTGTTTAAAATACACTCGTAAAAATAGAAGTTCTGATTCCAACATCTTTACTCAAGTAAAAGTATAAGCTCTGAGATGTACTCAAGATAAAAGGTAGCCCTTTGAAGAACATTTCTACCCGCTCTTTCTGTGCAAAGCTAACTGAACCTCACATATACTTACAGTAATATTAATAATATAATATCATAAAATATAATCAGGGTCAGCCTGTGCGCATGGAAGGAGGCAATCCCACACTTCATTAAATTAATTATTAAACAATACTCTATATCAGGTTCTCCACTGCAAATATTTTTCTTGCAAATGTTTTCCTTTGAGACAAATAAATTATCCACTTGCATGTGCAGTCGATCGACTAGCAGCCAGCCATGTATGGTGTGCTAACTTTTATATACTGTACAACCCAGCTGTATATCCCCTTCGGACATAATGTGTACAATTGTACACATGAAGTTCCACAGCATTTTTCCTTGTGTCCGAAGGGGATATACCGTAACAGTAACCTATAGCTATATTACCTCCTTTCATGCTTGCTGGTAACTTATTTGGAAAGTTTATTTTATGTTCAAAGAATTGGATTTGCTGACACCATCATTAGCAAATCCAACGCTAAACTTAAATTCCTGTATAGGCAGACCAGACAATTTGACATGGCTACCAAAAAGCTTTTAGTGTCAGCTCTAATACAGTGTCATTTTGACTACGCCAGTGCTTCTTGGTACTCTGGTCTTACCAAGAAAAAGCAAGATCATCTGTAGACGACTCAACAAAATAGTTTGATATCTACTCAGTGCCTCTCCTAGGACCCATATACCGTAGGTCATGTTGAGTTTGAGCAGGTCAAGATGTTGCCAGTGAGCCTGCGAGTCACACAGCTTAAATTAAATCACATGCACAACATTATTCATGGTAATGCTCCACAATATCTAACATCTGCCTTTATTCCAAACTCTTCCCACTATAATACCCGTTCAGGCCCCCTCTCTCTGCTTGTCCCTTCTGTTAGATCTTCTGGACAGTCCTCTTTCACATATACTGGTGCTTGCCTTTGGGATGGTTTACCTAGTCATATACATTCTCAGTCTTCCAAAAGCGCTTTCAAACATCTAGTCCGAACCTTTTTTTCTCAACAGCTTTTAGAGGAAGAACTCAACCCTTTTATTATGTCATAATCTAACTAGTCCTCTGTTATTATATTGTCTTTGTCTTGTTAATTTTGATACAGATATTTGTTTACTCGCATTTTGCACTAAGTACTTTTGTACAGTATTATATTTTTATATTTATATTATTATCATATTTATTTACATTTATTTATACTACTCATGTTGTTTGTTATACAGTATACACCATATTTTTCTTTATTTTAATTTTGCATTCTATATTTTCCCTTCATTTTTTTCACTTGATTTTATGGACCACAATGGAAATACGTGTTTTCACTTTCTTGTATCATCCATGTATTTTTAATGTATTTACAATTGTTTGTATGTATTTACATTGAATTTACTAAATAAAATCAATCAATCAATCAATCAATCAATCAATCAATCAATCAACCCTTTCATCTCAGTTTGCTGAATTTGAACGCAGTTCCTGTTGATTCAGAGTCAGGGTTCCCAGATTGGCTTGTTTTTGTGGCTACTGCCTCATAGAGGCAAAGCCAATATAGGCGGAGCCACTAGGCAGGGGCGTAGCTGGGGGTTCCCGGGGTGCCTGTGCCCCCCCCCCCTTTGTCGGACCATACATTTTTTTAGTAGCCGCATAAGAATATTAGAAAAACACCCACTGTAATTTTTCTAACATTTTTTTTAAACTAGATTGTCACCTCAACCTCATTAGGGTTTCTATAACCTTGACTTCCTGTGGTTTGGGCGCGAAAACCCAGTTTGTCAGAGTGTGTGCGGAAGAGGCGGATGTAAGTGCAGATATGTTAAATAATACACAGTGCGATATAAGCATAAAATGCATGAAACGCACACAACAGGCAAACAGTCCGAAACAGCAGGCAAAGTCATAATTGAGGAAACAGGCAGGAGGTCAATCGAGGCGCGGACAGAATATCAAAGACAAAACTATACAAGATCAAGGGACGAGAAACAGGAGTCGAAAAACCAGGAGGTCAGCAAAAACAGGGAACAAGGCTCAGTAAGACACACTAGACGTGGTGTAATACTTTGCATCGTCCTTGCATGGGCGCAGTCCTTAAATAGCCTAAACATAGTTCATTGATTAAAGACAGGTGTTCTTTGTTAACAGCGCGCGTCCTGGAGCTCGTTAAGCGCGCGCGCAGTCCAAGGCGCACAGGACTGACACAGTTCTGCGCAAGCGCAACACGATCGCACTAGGAAGCATGGTCAAGCTGCCAGTGTAGCTGCAGTCTAGTTGCGAATTACGAGTATTTCCTCTTGTGTTAATAATTCACCATGTCAAAACAAGCGAAACTTCCGTCCTTCTTTCGACGTGAAGAGAGGTAAGCAATTTATTGTATTTTTTTTCCATCAAAGTTGCATTTTTTTGGCTTCGAAGCTAAGTTTTAGTGTGCTGTTTCTAGAACACAGCATCAAAAAAACATGGAATAAACAGCAATAATGGAAGAGCCGGTTTCTAAGCTACCTAAAACTAGCAATGGTTATTATTTTTTGTTACATAATGTACTCAGGCTGCCAGTCAGTGTGTGACCCCCCCCCCCTTTGAAAAATCCTAGCTATGCCCCTGCTATGTAATCGTGTTGTAAAAATGTAAGAATGAGTGTAACAATAGTGCACTGCGTATACACATAAGCATTACAATCACCAGAATGGCGAATCGTGATCTCATGATACGAACAGTTGATCTCGTGTTATCAAAGGTACATAAGAACGAGTGGCGAAGCCGTTATGTCATCGTGTTGTAAGAATGTAAGAATGAGCGTAACAATAGCGAAACTTCGTAACCAATCAGCACTTATCCTGATCAAGTTCGATTACCTGTTCTACTTCTTGATAAACTTCGGAACCAATCAGAACCAGAAATGAAATAAGAGAAACCTTGTTATAACTTCATAGGATCGGAAGATAATCAGCAGATAAAAAGATAAATGAAATTCACCTCGTGGTTCGCCAAGGCTACTGATTCGATATCAAGTCAGTGGTGTTTAGTTTAAGAAAATTTACCTTTTCATGATCACAGCTTTTGTTTGGTCCTTTTGAAAGGTCAAATGAAAGGTTTTGTAAGGTTTTTTTTTTTTTAGCTTTTTGGCAGATATATTGAAAAGCCAATATCAAACTTCTGCTATTCACTTTAATTTTGTTATTTTATTTTTTATTTTAGAGTCTTTACACTACACTTGTGAAACAAAATGTGCTCATTAGTACTAAACAATGCTTCGAAGACAATTCATGAACAAGTGCTTTCTTATTATTTTGAAAATAGATAGAGTTCACAGCGCTGTATTTTGAACAAAACGCCGTAAACAAAATTGGTAACCAAAATACTCCGAGCCCTGATGCTCCTCACAGCTTGGTGATGCTTGCAACAGATGAAGCGAGTAGAATTGATAACATCTATAGATGCTATATTTACTGTATGGACATGGTATCAGCCCTGTGATGACCTGGCGACTTGTCCAGGGTGTACCCCGCCTTTCGCCCGTAGTCAGCTGGGATAGGCTCCAGCTTGCCTGCGACCCTGTAGAAGGATAAAGCGGCTAGAGATAATGAGATGAGATGAGATGAGATGAGACATGGTATCAGAAAACAATTTTATTTATAAGCAGTAGCTACATGTATCAATAGGGTACCTATTTTTAATCTGTGACAACTTTTCTATGTGCTATTTCACCATCCAGGTTGAAATTTGCCTTCATGTTGGGAAGGCACGAAATGATGCAAAATATAAAAATAATAAATAAATCCCCTCAAAAGGAGTAGAAAGTACAGCTATTTGTGTTAAAATGTAGGGAGTAAAAGTAAAAAAGTTGTCATCTACAGTTCACAATATCATTAAAAGTTTCAGAGAATCCAGAAAAATCTCTGTATGCAAGGGACAAGGCCAAAAACCAATATTGGATGCCCATGATCTTTGGGCCCTCAGGTGGCCTGAGACACAATTCTGGAGTGGAAATTGCTGCATGGGCTCAGGAACACTTCTGAAAATCATTATCTGTGAACATAGTTCATTGCTGCATCCACAAATGCAAGATAAAAATTCTACCATGCAAAGAAGAAACCATATATAAACAATATCTCAAAACACAGCCACATTCTCTAGGTCTGAACTCATTTACAATGGACTGAGGTGAAGTGGAAAAACTGATTAATCAAAATTTGAATTAGGTTTTGGAAATCATAGACACCATGTCCTCCGGGCTAAAGAGGAGAGTGGCCACCTGCTTGTTATCAGCGCACAGTTCAAGAGCCAGCATCTGTGATAGTATGAGGGTGCATTAATGCACATGGCATGGGTAGCTTTCATATTCGGGAAGGCAGCATTAATGCTGAATGATATACACAGGTTTTGAAGCAACATGCTGTCATCCAGACGACATCATTTTCACTGAAGGCCTTGCTTATTTCAGCAAGACAATGCCAAACTGCATTCTGCACACATTATAATTGCATGGCACCATAGTAAAAGAGTCCGAGTGTTAAACTGGCCTGCCTGCAGTCCAGACCTGTCTCCCACTGAAAACATTTGGCCCAAATATTTACAGAGTGTTGTCAAAAGTAGAAGTGATGCAACACAGTGGTAAACATGTACCTGTTCCAACTTTTTTGAAACATGTCGCTGGCATCAATTTGTTTTCACATATATCTGCTTATAACCGCTAGTTGGCCTAGTGGATAGTTTGTCCGCCTCTCGACCGGGAGATTGCAAGTTATACTCATGGTCAAGTCATACAGTACCAAAGACCATCATAAAAATGGTACCTACTACCATCTGGCAAGGCATGCTGCAATACAGATGCGAGTAGGGAAGTCAAACTCTTGCGGTTACCAGAGGACTAGCCCCCCACTGTAACCCTAACTGTATAGGTGAGAGGCCAAGGGCTATCAAAACAGAGATCGGCACCGCACCCATACACCTTAAAGAAATGGTTTGTACTGGGACAAGAGACTGCCTGGGAAGACCAGATTCTGATGGAGAGGGACTTTGATATCTGATTAAAGCATATATGGGAAAGCATATAATTTTCATACAACAATAAAAAAAAAACATCTCAGTTTCAACGTTTTATATGTTGTCTTTGTACTATTTTCAATGAAATATAGGGTTTCCATGGTTTGCAAATCATTGCATTCTCTTTTTATTTACATTTTACACAGGGTCCCAACTTTTTTGGAAACAGGGGTGTGCTTTTTTTTATTTAAAGCATAATAAATGACTCTCATTGTCATTTATTAGTTATTTAATTTTATATATATATATATATATATATATATATATATATATATATATATATATATATATATATATATATTGTGTGTCTTTTTTTTTAAGTTATGTTCAGACAGTGACTTATCCTGCCCCCAGCATATCTATCTAATTTAAGAATATAGATAAATTTCAACTCAATTCCTTATGAATATGAATGTGTAAAGGCTGAATCATTTATAATTCTGGAATTTACTGGAAGATGAATAGAGAGCTCAGTTAATTATCAGGAATAGTCACAAAAGCATACCTTATCACCCAGGTTACCAAGAATTTGATTTAAACCTCTGTGTACCCCGTATGCTTATTTATGGTACTGCTTTTGCACTGTGTTATTAGCTGCAGTGTTAATATGCAAAAGAAAGTAAGATATATAACAGACATAATTCAGGTATATACTAAGTGATGAATAAAACATGACCTACTTTCAGATGAAGTTTTATCTGCAGATGTGTATGAAAGCAAAATGCAGCAAAATAGCAACCTGGGTGTCGAGTTCAACATTGTTGCAGAGCTAAAACAAACCAAAAAAAAAAAAGATGTTATATTTTTTAAAAAGAAATAAATAAATATATAGTCTGAGACCATATGGCAACAATTCTGCTATTGCTTTTACGGCTAAAACAAAGTAATTCATAAGTTATAAATGTTCTAAATAAATGTTATAATAGTTTCTGCATCACATGCTAACGAAAATAATCAACATCAAGAAAAAATATGACAGAATATTTTACCACCCAAACAATTTTATGAATTAGCAGAAATTAGGCCCTGCAATAGGCACTGTAAATAAACAGCGTAATAGGCACTGTAAATAAAATATGAAAATAAAATGTTCTTACTGCATGTCTCTCGGTGTGTTATCTTGCACTCTTTGTGTACTCACTCCTCTGTCTCTTCTGGAGTTTTCTCCTCATGAGAGGATACCGTCATACCCTTCTGAAGCCACACAAAATCCACTTGTTTGCCTTTTGTTTTCTTTTGCTCTTCAAGTGCACAGTTTACGTAGGTAGAAGCCTCAGAAACATACACACTACACTGCCATGTACGTCAGACTTATCACTAGGTGAAGAAATGAAGTTCATGTGAAAAGTAACCTTTATTACTGATCTCAAGCTGTTAGAAGATGATTTTAATTTTAAATCCACTATGCTGTTTTGCAAACTCTATAAGTTTACTCTGTAATAAGCTGGTCTTATGCACAACTAAAGCTGCTTTTGATAAGGAATTCATCCATCCATTATCTGTAGCTGCTTATCCTGTCCTACAGGGTCGCAGGCAAGCTGGAGCCTATCCCAGCTGACCATGGGCTAGAGGCGGGGTACACCCTGGACAAGTCGCCAGGTCATCACAGGGCTGACACATAGACACAGACAACCATTCACACTCACATTCACACCTACGGTCAATTTAGAGTCACCAGTTAACCTAACCTGCATGTCTTTGGACTGTGGGGGAAACCGGAGCACCCGGAGGAAACCCACGCGGACACGGGGAGAACATGCAAACTCCGCACAGAAAGGCCCTCGCTGGCCGCTGGGCTTGAACCCAGGACCTTCTTGCTGTGAGGTGACAGTGCTAACCACTACACCACCGTGCCACCCAGGGTAATTGAAGTATACTTCAAAACTAAAAAATGGACTAGATGTATATAACCAGTTACTAATAGTATATTTCCAATATGCTATAAAGTATACTTTAGTAAACTAAAAAGTAGACTAGAAGCATAAAACAAGTAAACTCATAGTATATTTCCTGTATACAACCCCGATTCCAAAAAAGTTGGGACAAAGTACAAATTGTAAATAAAAATGGAATGCAATGATGTGGAAGTTTCAAAATTCCATATTTTCTTCAGAATAGAACATAGATGACATATCAAATGTTTAAACTGAGAAAATGTATCATTTAAAGAGAAAAATTAGGTGATTTTAAATTTCATGACAACAACACATCTCAAAAAAGTTGGGACAAGGCCATGTTTACCACTGTGAGACATCCCCTTTTCTCTTTACAACAGTCTGTAAACGTCTGGGGACTGAGGAGACAAGTTGCTCAAGTTTAGGGATAGGAATGTTAACCCATTCTTGTCTAATGTAGGATTCTAGTTGCTCAACTGTCTTAGGTCTTTTTTGTTGTATCTTCCGTTTTATGATGCGCCAAATGTTTTCTATGGGTGAAAGATCTGGACTGCAGGCTGGCCAGTTCAGTACCCGGACCCTTCTTCTACACAGCCATGATGCTGTAATTGATGCAGTATGTGGTTTGGCATTGTCATGTTGGAAAATGCAAGGTCTTCCCTGAAAGAGACGTCGTCTGGATGGGAGCATATGTTGCTCTAGAACCTGGATATACCTTTCAGCACTGATGGTGTCTTTCCAGATGTGTAAGCTGCCCATGCCACACGCACTAATGCAACCCCATACCATCAGAGATGCAGGCTTCTGAACTGAGCGCTGATAACAACTTGGGTCGTCCTTCTCCTCTTTAGTCCGAATGACACGGCGTCCCTGATTTCCATAAAGAACTTCAAATTTTGATTCGTCTGACCACAGAACAGTTTTCCACTTTGCCACAGTCCATTGTAAATGAGCCTTGGCCCAGAGAAGACGTCTGCGCTTCTGGATCATGTTTAGATATGGCTTCTTCTTTGAACTATAGAGTTTTAGCTGGCAACGGCGGATGGCACGGTGAATTGTGTTCACAGATAATGTTCTCTGGAAATATTCCTGAGCCCATTTTGTGATTTCCAGTACAGAAGCATGCCTGTATATGATGCAGTGCCGTCTAAGGGCCCGAAGATCACGGGCACCCAGTATGGTTTTCCGGCCTTGACCCTTATGCACAGAGATTCTTCCAGATTCTCTGAATCTTTTGATGATATTATGCACTGTAGATGATGATATGTTCAAACTCTTTGCAATTTTACACTGTCGAACTCCTTTCTGATATTGCTCCACTATTTGTCAGTGCAGAATTAGGGGGATTGGTGATCCTCTTCCCATCTTTACTTCTGAGAGCCGCTGCCACTCCAAGATGCTCTTTTTATACCCAGTCATGTTAATGACCTATTGCCAATTGACCTAATGAGTTGCAATTTGGTCCTCCAGCTGTTCCTTTTTTGTACCTTTAACTTTTCCAGCCTCTTATTGCCCCTGTCCCAACTTTTTTGAGATGTGTTGCTGTCATGAAATTTCAAATGAGCCAATATTTGTCATGAAATTTCAAAATGTCTCACTTTCAACATTTGATATGTTGTCTATGTTTTATTGTGAATACAATATCAGTTTTTGAGATTTGTAAATCATTGCATTCCGTTTTTATTTACAATTTGTACCTTGTCCCAACTTTTTTGGAATCAGGGTTGTACTATGAAGTATGCTTTTGTAAACTAAAGAGTTGACTACAAGTATAAAACTAGTAAACTATTAGTATATAAGTTTACTTGTGGTATACTTGCAGTACAAAATAAAAAATGCTAGTTGTATACTCAGAGTTTACTTCTCTTAGATTTAAAATATACTTTTTATAAACTAAAAGTGGGCCAATTTAGTCCCAAGAAGTATTAGATTAGTTTACTTACAAGTATACTGTAAGCACATTGATATCAGTGTACTTGGTACACAAAAGTATACTTAAGGAAATATACTTTAACTTTACTTAAGTATACTTCCTTTTGATAAGGGAGAAGAGACCGACATGTCTTGTAATGGGTACTTTAAAGGTATTTTCCACCTCTGCGTCAATTCATCCAACCTCACACACTAACATCTAATACCTTGAAGGGATTTAAGAAATGCAAGTGCAAATACATCCCTTTTTAAGCTGCTGTTGAAGGAACTGGAATGGATTCTGCATCAGAACCTCTACTTTCACTCATGCAATTAAACATCACATAACTTGCATCATATGACATAACGCCATACAAGCTCTTCAGTCAAGAGCGTTCCCTGTGTGAAGGTGTGTGCATAATTTAACAGTAAGGGACTTGTGTTTAAATCGTGTTCCACCTAGCAAGAGCTTGTCATCCCTTTTAAAGTTGCAATGCAAATTAAGAATGCTGTTTTATTTTAACACAGCTCGTTTGAACCCTCTTCTGTTCAGAAAAGCTCGGTTTCAAGTCGTTTACTTCCTTTTGCCCAGTAGCGTGCAGAAGGTCTTTGAATAGAACGGAGTGCTGCTACTTTAGAATTCACTCTGTGAAGGGTTTTGCTTCACACTAAAGTGCTTCAGATGGTCCTTTTGTTCTGAGCTCGTTAATGCCAACTAAAATCTAAGAAATTCGGATCAATTAAACATTACTTTTTTAACGATGTGCATTATTTTGCCAAAATTCAGAGTCAGTTCAAGAGACAGTTCAGAGGCATAGAAATTAATGTAGTCTAGTTTTAATTTCATATTGCGTGGAGCATTAGTGTTTATCTTCTGCAATTGCACTAATTATCAGCAGAGAAATGAACAATGAGCAGAGACGGTACAAAGAGTCCTGTCAGTTTTAAACATCTAAAAGTTTTATCAGTACTCTGGACACAAAAGAGATCTGGGCACAAAAGAGATCATACACCTTTTTGTCAACAGTTAATTAACTGCTCCTTTATTTGAAAAGGTACTGAATAACACCATACAGAACAATGTGGCAAATTATGGGTCTTCAATCTGATCACAGATTAGAAAAAGAAAGAAACTTTTGTATGAAGGTAGTTGGCGACCTTACATGATCTAATTACCATTTAATCAAACAGCTATACTAAGGAATTTCAGATTGAAAAGGTGAAACTCATGGACACTTCATTACAAAATTATGTCACTTTCAGTTCATGCTAAAAGTTGCTAAAACTTGAGGCTTCGTTGCAGTTACTGTGCAGCAGTTTGAAAAAACAAGATCAAAGTATAATAATAATGGAGATAGCAATCATGAAAAATATATTTTAACAGTTGAACCTGTACACTGATTTAGGGATAATCATAATCATCGGTCAATAACTGCAGATAATGACACAAGGACAGAAGTTCATATTACAGTATTAACTTCTTCCGAGGTTCACCCGTAATGGTCTGTCAAGTTTAAAATGCAATGCATGCATTTACAAACCCATAATGCCATGTACTACATGTGAACATTTGCTTTGCTACATGATCAACATGAATTCATTTGAAGCAGACCAGTGAAGATAGGATAATCAAGTACCAAACCATTAATCTGTGCATGTCAAAATATCATCTAATCCAAAAGTTCTTTTTCTTTAACATTTTAGTTTAGAAGAGTCATACAAAAATAACAAGTACTAGATATATTCATAGGTATTGTGCATAAAATAGTAGATGAAACCACAGACAAGATGGTACATGTTGCTTACAACACGTGTGTTTCTAGCTGTTGTACATGTATTTTCGTGTGATGCTTTGATTGTTGACAAAGAGTGGATCCACTGAGGCCACTTTGGCAGCGATGAAGGAGTGGATACAGTGAAGAACAGCTGTCAGGTTAGCAAACTCCAGCTCCTGATTAGGTCAGTGAAAAGACAGAAAAAGTCACAAGGTCTTCAAAATTACGATTTTATCATAATTATAATAATGTGCATTACTTATATACACTGCAAAAAAAAATAAAAATATCGTAGCAAGTGAAAATATCTTGAAAATAGTTGAACCAATCTAACATTTCCTATTAGAAGAATACAAGACACCAATTCTGAGATTATTAAACTTAGTTCTAGATTGCAACCAACTTATTCCAAGATGTCTTATCAAGTAAAAATATCTGTCCATGCAGCAAGATAATTTCACTAGTCTTAAGTAATTTTCTCCTCAAATTCACTTTCCGATTTTTTGCAGTGTAGTACATCGTGCATGCATATATGATCAAATGCGCTTAGAATATCGTACGTGAATAAAATAAAAGAATACAAATATAAATGAGATGATATCCTAAAAATAATATAAAAACCATAAAATATTGCTAAGCTGTAATATATATAATTATGAAAAATATCAATTATTAAAAGCTAAATGAATGTGTTTTAAGTAAAGATTTAAAACTGGATAAATTATCAGCATGTCTCATTAACTTTGGCAGCGTGTTCCAAAGCTTTGGAGCTGCCAATGCGAATGCCCTATCGCCTAACGTCTTTTTAGCTACAAATGGTAACGGTTTCAATAAAAGCTCATTTTATGCATTAAATCAAACTCTGTGTCCGAAATCACTCCCTACTCACTATATAGTGGACTATATAGCGAGTTCGCCATTTTGTAGTGCTGTCCGAATGTATAGTGAGAATTATTACACCCTATATAGTGCACTCAAAGTATCCCATAATGCATTACGAAAAGTAGTGTACAACCGATGGTCACTAACCAAGCAATATATCCCATCATGCATTGCGGTCGCGCTGAAAGAAATCAAATCAAAAGCCTCAAATTTGATTTAATAAAAGGCAGCGGCAAAGAAGAAAGGATTCAGCCTTGATTTAAAAGAACTGAAAGATGCAGCAGGCACAAAGTACTTTGTGTTGATTAATGTGGGAAATATGCTCAGTATATGTATTTATCACAAAAATGCATGCATGTATTTATAATTTTGAAAAACCACCAGCCGGCTGATCTGGCACGTTTTAATTGTGCGACAGTAATGACGTAAATAACGGTGCGACAGAGTAGTGACCGAAAGCATTTTTTTTCATTTTACCACTGAGCTCACTATATAGTCCTCTATATAGTAATTCCCTAAATAGTGAGTAGGGAGTAGTGAACGAGTGAGTGGTTTCGGACATAGGGAAGGTTTATCTTCCAGGATCAATTGCAATGGGATGCATGTAATGTGATGCAGACTTTAAGTCTCATCTCATCTCATTATCTCTAGCCGCTTTATCCTTCTACAGGGTCGCAGGCAAGCTGGAGCCTATCCCAGCTGACTACGGGTGAAAGGCGGGGTACACCCTGGACAAGTCGCCAGGTCATCACAGGGCTGACACATAGACACAGACAACCATTCACACTCACATTCACACCTACAGTCAATTTAGAGTCACCAGTTAACCTAACCTGCATGTCTTTGGACTGTGGGGGAAACCGGAGCACCCGGAGGAAACCCACGCGGACACGGGGAGAACATGCAAACTCCACACAGAAAGGCCCTCGCCGGCCCCGGGGCTCGAACCCGGACCTTCTTGCTGTGAGGTGACAGCGCTAACCACTACACCACCGTGCCGCCCAGATTTTAAGTCATTTTTACTAAATATTTTAATTATCCACAATATTCCTTATATCGGGCGGTACGGTGGTGTAGTGGTTAGCACTGTCGCCTCACAGCAAGAAGGTCCAGGTTCGAGCCCCGTGGCCGGCGAGGGCCTTTCTGTGCGGAGTTTGCATGTTCTCCCCGTGTCCGCGTGGGTTTCCTCCGGGTGCTCCGGTTTCCCCCACAGTCCAAAGACATGCAGGTTAGGTTAACTGGTGACTCTAAATTGAGCGTAGGTGTGAATGTGAGTGTGAATGGTTGTCTGTGTCTATGTGTCAGCCCTGTGATGACCTGGCGACTTGTCCAGGGTGTACCCCGCCTTTCGCCCGTAGTCAGCTGGGATAGGCTCCAGCTTGCCTGCGACCCTGTAGAACAGGATAAAGCGGCTAGAGATAATGAGATGAGATGAATGTACAAAACACCTATCTAACATTAAAGGACAGGAAAATAAAAATATGAAAAAAGTGACCAAGATTTTTATACTTATTTTATATTAGCTGAAAATGAAGAGGTTATGAACAGCCTGAAAAGCTCTGTGGACATCAGTATCATCATCGCAATAAAGCTCACTTCATAGATGTTTATATGAAAGCAGATATGGAGTCTCATCGCAGCCTGAAGTGTCAACGACAGTAAAATTGGATGGTCACTACAGAAACAGAGGGTTCTATCATTTTTATTGCATTACTTAAATTGAATAAACCTGACGTACAAACTCCGATGCTACAAAACTGTTGTGTTGTGCTGGATGGTGGATTTTAGGTGATTCCACAATAATACACAGTAAACAATAAAAAAAAAAAAAAAAATCCACATGCCTGACATTTTATCTATTCTCCATTTACCAGCAAGGGCACCCCACGAGTCAAGATCACGTGAGATGGGTTAAAGTGTTTAACAAACCGTCTAATTTCCATCTGCTGTAGAATGAATAATCGTACTTGATTCTTAACCAGAAATTTTGCACATTTTGTAAGTCATCTGAGATTCTATAGGTCTGACGGCACATGTACTGCAAATACAAGACTTACCTTCATTTCTATCTGTTGGTTTTCTGAATTTTTAAATAAAAGTTTTACTCTTGTCTTTCCATCATCTGAGGAACCCTTCAGTTGGGAAAATTTATATCTCCAAATGACTTTCTGTGGATGACAAGACCAGAATAAATCAAATCAAGCAGACAGGTTGAAACACTAAACCTAAGTTAAAGTTGACAAATGTCTTGGAATTTGTATGCAGGATATTAAATTGCTGTTGTATTTCTAAGACTGCTCGTCTCAGCAAGGCTTCCCTACCCCAATTTCCTCCTGTATAAATACAATCAATCTATCTATCTAGCCAATCTACAGTGGGAGCCATTATTCAAGAACAGAAGAACAGCTCAGAAGGATAAAGGTGATGTTTGTTTACTCTTCAGGCAATAATGTCGATGGCATATGCGAAATAAATACTGTATGTACTTATGATTGCATCAGCTGGCACTGTATGCTTACTGTACTTGTGGCCATTTTTCACTCCACATCCTTGTTTTATTATTCAAAATGGATTATATTAATTGCCTGGCTCATATAGAAGGTCTTTACACATGGACTGATGTACCAGCCCATGAGCATAGAGCTCTTCTGTGTCCTAAACAAAGATGGACAGCTGGAGTCTGTAGTGAAAGCAACTCATTAAGAGCTGCTGAAAAGCCTGATCGGGCCTCATTTGCATATTCGTCATCGCCAGTCATTGTGGCCGCGTTATAGAGCAAAACCAATCAGCTAACACACACTCACTCCTATGCAAATTAGTTTCTAACCATTAACAATGCAGGCCTGATTTAGAACAGCCTGTCAGAATTGTACAGGCCAATAATATTCAGACTGACAAGTCAAGCTTATAATAATCCAGATCTAATAATGAGTCATTTCATCCAACCATGTTTTGATAATAAGGGGAAAGTTGCCTGGAAATGTACTGCAATTAGGTATTACTCTCAGCACAAGCTGATGGCTAGGAAAAAAATTTGAAGGCTCTGAACTATGTCCTTCCTTTTGGGCCAAAATTAGCCAGTCGCACACAGACCTGTGTCACCAAGGGTAAAGATGGATTCAAAACCAGCATATTTTTAGTCCTTATTACCTTTGAAATACTCTCAGAGCAGGAGAAGCCGGATTCAAAGTCGACTGTAAAGCACAGTATCTTCCCTTGGCTACTGCACATGTAGGTTTTTGACTGTGAAGTGAAAATAAAAGTTAGCAGTTAATGTTAAGCATTTGAAATGAAAATTAGAAACACAACATATCAAACAGGTACTTCAGCGCACTAGGTCATAATTGCCTACCCATATTATCTAACTGTTTCATTCATGCTCATGTAAATAGGTGAATATTTGTCATCTTCCCCAGGAAGAGGACAGGTAGACTTCAGTCGCTATGGCAACAGCTGTCCAGTGCTCGTCTTTTTAGCAGAGAGGGGAATGAGAAAAACCAAGGGGTTTGAAATCTAATGAATATATTATGAAGTCAACAGAAAACGATTTAGTTATTGTTCTTACTGAGCAATTTAGTTATAATCTGTCTTAGAGGACACACTGTCAGAGGGTGTTGTCTTATTTGAGACATTTCTCTTGCGTTCCAGCAAAATCAAGAGTGACGTGCTAATGGGAATGAAAGGAAACGGACTGAGGATAGCGACGAAAACCCTGATGACCATGTTTCTTTGTTTTCTGTTGACGAATAACATCTCAGTCCGTAATTACTGTATTCAGAGAAATGGACATTTGTGTTTCGCCAAAATGATTAATATGCCTTGTGTTTGGATTCTATAAGCACTTTCTATCGCTGTAGCTGTGCCGCTACTGAGTTGCTGCTGAGTTCAGTTTCTAAGACCATCACATCCTCCACTGAGAGGAAACATTTGTCTGCATGAAATGTGTGAGCATGGACTTAGTGGCCAATTAGGCATCAGCCGGGGAGATTTTATGGTCACTCAGTGATCTGGTCATCCTGTAACAGAAACAAATTTGTTGCATTTAAAGTTGAAGCCATTAAAATTTACAAGCCATCAATTCTTGATGTTGCTTCATTTCATTGACTAATATGGAAGGTATGCCTATTCATGCTGGCTTTAGCGCGCAGTCTCCTGGGCCCCTGTTACTTTTCATTTAATAGCCATAAAGTGTATGCCGCACAGCCAATGGGTTTGTAAAATCTAATATAGCAACAGTTCACTGAAAACATTTGTCCACTCCAGAAATCTTTTCAGTGGCATTTTGCAGTTATCTGCTGCTGCATATTTGACACTCCCTACCTCAATGGTTTTATTCCCTTGCAAATGGAAAGCAATCATTCTGAATGTCAGAACATCTACATTTCCATTAGTAGAGGCATGTTAGCATCCTTAAATCTGGCATCATATAATGCCTGCCAGATTTTGGTGCACTTTATGTCCACATTTCCCTTTGCACAGGGATGAACTGCTAATGGTCTTGATCGCCATGCCCGTCAGCGAAAAACCGAAGCGTGCTTCATTCCCAAACACACTGCCATGCTTTACGAGGCAAGAGACATTCATCTGACAGGAAAAGCCTGATGTCGCCTTTTGTGAGCACTGTGTGTGACTTCTAAAGTACAGACTATACAGAGCTAATTGGAGAGCTTCCTCTGGGAATTCAAAAAACACATAGTGAGGAGTGCTTTAGGATTTACCTGTCAGCTAGTTTGAAGCTTAGATGTGATCAGCCTTGTGTGAAAACACTGACTGTCTTCTTAATGTTGAGAACTGGGAGCCATGCACGTTTGTTGCTGCAATAACCATAGACTAGCTGGATCTCATCTGATTTCCGCTGATGACAAAAAGGATACTGCTGTGCACTAAAGGACCTTTTGTTTAATATGCTGACCTTAAAACCATCAAGCGCGTCATGTTTAAATGAACTGAACAAAAACAAAAAGCTTTATTATTTCCTTGCCTGCTCATGTTTATTTCACACTGTACCTTTTTGAATCACAGCCTAAGCTGTATACCGGTATGAGCTGCTGAGTATTTATTACAGACCGCAGGAGGTTTTACTAATTGGCTGGAGAACAAAGGATAACCGACTAATTTAAATTCTCTATCACATTCACTAGGCCCTCACAGGACAATGCCTCAAGTTTACAACAATAAGGCCGGGTGCCTTTTTCTTCCTTCTGATGTTTCCATTTTGTGTAAAGCACTGAGAAAGCCACATGCAAGTTTCCTGTGCAAAACACCTTGGGATAATCTTCACACTGGGCATGCTCACACATGCAGAATAAATTCATCAACAACTCAAGGAGCTCTGATGACTGGCAGAAACCAAACCGCACGGAGCTTTAACTTTGTGCTTTAAGTGAGCCGTGAAATCAAGCAGTAAAATCCTAATTAATTACGTCAAATAAACATGTTTGTGACACGGTGAAAGCGGTAGGTTTACAAAGTAGCCTCGCACATTGTTTAATGAACTCCTTAGACATGTTTATTACCAAATAAGGACACTGCATGCAACTGAACCACTGAAGACTCCAGTTTTGCATACCGATAACAAAGATTCTGCTGGTTGGATTAAGGGCACCAAGTCTTTAATCTCAATTAATACAGTCTGAAAGAGCAGCTTCTTCCTCGTTCTACTTTTAAATCTAATGTGAACTTTTCAACTGCTAAACTTAGGAGCTCGCCTTGGGATCTATTCATGCAGTTAAAGGGAAGAAAAGGGAACTTGGAGGAATCGTGCTCCTGAACTCACGGTGACTTCGCCACTTGAAAACCCCACAGAATATAATCTGATTATGATATCCGCCATGCTCTTTCACAAACCTCCAGTACTGCCGTCTTACGGACCTACCAAGTTGAGGAACAAACGTCGTTTTACAGAGAAGGAGGCAGAAAATCTCTTCGGGTTTGTAAAGAACATTGGTGCAAAACCACAATAAGGAATATGGAAGGGTTTACACATGCTGTATTTGTGTTTGCGCTGTATTATATGGATTTTAATCTTTTCTGACAGCTTTTTTCCTTTGTATTATTTATAAATGTCTCGAGTTAAGGGTACCGAGCATCACAGCCCTCAGGCTTCAAGCTGCCTTTTCTCAACCTCTATTTCTATTCTGAGAATAAGGAATAGTATATCAAACACTGCTGGCCATTTTTTAAATCCTTGACCTGACATGTATGTGGAGATGTACTTTAATAAGCATGCCTGGATGAATCTGGACAAAAACAAACTGTGCTAATTATGCAGCTTGGTTAGCACGTTTGAAATGATTTTTCAATTTATGCTCTCATAACGCATTAAGATGTTAATATTTTCTAAGTGCTATTTGCTGGTTTGCTAGACAGCTTTTAAGCGGCGATCTTCTAATGCCTGGGAAAGAAAAAAAAAAAGAAAAGACCATTGACTGGCCACTCGAGCTCTGGGGATAGCCCAATAAAAGAATGTTAACACTAGAAGTCCACAATATACTCTTTCACGCAGTTTGAGTATTCTAACCTTGTAGTTTTGTACATCCAGTTATTCAAATCGTGTAGAAGGACGTGGTGTGAAAGAATACCAAAAAAAAAAAAAAATCTATTCAGCGCAAAGGAGTTACCAGGGCTTCTGTGCAATGTACCGGTAGAATGCTTACCATCATCAGTTAATTTATTTGTGCAGTCTGTATTTTAGAGCTGTAGAAAATTATGCGCTTGACCTTCCTTGACCTTAAAGAGCAATGTTCTTAATGAATGGTTAAGGATGACATCCTTCACCTCTTGAACTTAAAGCAGCTCACACTTTGCAGAAGTTCTACTGCTGGAATTTGTCAGTAAACCAACAATGCTGCCTGCCTTTGTGCAGCAGAGGCAATTTAACGGCTCAGTGAGGGTAAGTCTTACAAAACAGTTTCTTTCGTGAAATTTAATTAAAGCAATAATATTGTTCCAAAAGGAACAAATCACTGGGGGAAAGCAGGCTTGCCTCCAGTTCCACATTTCTGTTCTGGACTGCCAGGATAATTAAAAGTAATGGTTCACTTGTAAATGAAAAACTAACTGTATCATTTATTCTGAATGATTGTGTTGTGGACTGGTAATACAAATGTTTTCATGTTAAGAGGTCACTGTACCTAAAATAGCATGACATACCATATAGGGGGGAAAAAAAACAACAAAAAAACTTAAACTGTAATTATTGGCTAGGTTAATCAGTGAATAGACGATACTGTAACTGTATTTGTCACAATTTTGAAATGATATATACACATACAGACATTTATTAACATCCAGGTAAATTAACTTTCTGTCTGATTGCATTACAGAGACAATAATAACATCAATATTGTACATGATTACCAAAAACAAGCTCCTGAATAATAATGTATGGCTGCAAAAGTTTAGTTTTCTTTCTTCATACAAGTCTATAACAAGATTTAGCGAGAGTGATTAAGGCCAAGTTTACATTAGACCGTATCTGTCTCGTTTTCTTCGCGGATGCACTGTCCGTTTACATTAAACCGCCTGGAAACGTCGGGAAATGGGAATCCGCCAGGGTCCACGTATTCAATCCAGATCGTGTCTGGTCCGGTGCTGTGTAAACATTGAGATACGCGGATACGCTGTGCTGAGCTCTAGCTGGCGTCGTCATTGGACAACGTCACTGTGACATCCACCTTCCTGATTCGCTGGCGTTGGTCATGTGACGCGACTGCTGAAAAACGGCGCGGACTTCCGCCTTGTATCACCTTTCATTAAAGAGTATAAAAGTATGAAAATACTGCAAATACTGATGCAAATACTGCCCATTGTGTAGTTATGATTGTCTTTAGGCTTGCCATCCTTCCACTTGCAAGTGGTAAGTGATATGCGCTGGGATCACACACACAGCGGCTCAGTCCCGAATCACTGCTTGTACACTTCACTCGCGCGCTCTGTGAGCTGCGCAGGGCCGGAGTGCGCACCCTCCAGAGGGCACTCGCTGTTCAGGGCGGAGTGATTTGGAGCGCAGGATGCCTGCGGAGCCGAGCGTATCCGTGTATTGGTGTTGCTGTGTGCACGCAAATCGTGTATTGGTGTTGCTGTGTGCACACTAATCGTTTTAAAAACGTTAATCTGATGATCCGCTGATACGGTCTAATGTAAACATGGGCTAAGTTGCAACTGAAGTACATATTACTGTTACATGACAAAATGGTCCATAGATTAATATCTGATAGTGAAGTGAGACGATATCATGAAATTGAGAATGAACGTCATATTTCATGACCAGGTCGGCACGGTGGTGTAGTGGTTAGCGCTGTCGCCTCACAGCAAGAAGGTCCTGGGTTCGAGCCCCGTGGCCGGCGAGGGCCTTTCTGTGTGGAGTTTGCATGTTCTCCCCGTGTCCGCGTGGGTTTCCTCCGGGTGCTCCGGTTTCCCCCACAGTCCAAAGACATGCAGGTTAGGTTAACTGGTGACTCTAAATTGACCGTAGGTGTGAATGTGAGTGTGAATGGTTGTCTGTGTCTATGTGTCAGCCCTGTGATGACCTGGCGACTTGTCCAGGGTGTACCCCGCCTTTCGCCCGTAGTCAGCTGGGATAGGCTCCAGCTTGCCTGCGACCCTGTAGAAGGATAAAGCGGCTAGAGAAAATGAGATGAGATTTCATGACCATATACAGTATATTGATATGGAAATACAGTATATGATTGTGGATTCTAGTAATTAATTATAATTAATCATAATATTGTGATAAGAAGACTCTGTAATAGCTGTGTAATTATGTAATACCTATAATGTACACTACAGTAATTTGTATTATTATACGGCATGAGCTACTTCCGGTAAAATTGTGCGTTCTGATTGGTTCCTTGGCAGGTAGTATTTTCCCGTAATGCCTGTGAGCGATTATGGATTTTCTTTACAAGGCGTTGGCTTTCAATGTTGCAAAAAAACAAACAAACAAACAAACAAACAAACAAACAAAAACAAAAAAAAAGGTTAATTGGAAATCAAAACGGAATCAAAAACAGCCAAAACACAAAAGACAAACAAGAGTCACCGAGCTCTTTAAGAAATGAGCAATAAAGAGCATTCAGAAACTGCTAACCATGAACAGAAATTCAGTTTTGAAACCGCTAGCCGTTTATTCTGCATGCGTGACTCAACTAAATGACTCTGCATGCGTGACTCAACACACCAATACTCATTTTTCGTGAGAACCACTAGACTTCAGAACTCTCTTCCTGAACATTTTCGGTTAACCCAGGTTTCTCTCATACAGTTTAAATTCATGTTACAAGCTTACTATCATCATGCACTTATCTCTGTGTAGAAGACCTGCGTTCATGGAAAACTCTCATCTCATTATCTCTAGCCGCTTTATCCTGTTCTACAGGGTCGCAGGCAAGCTGGAGCCTATCCCAGCTGACTACGGGCGAAAGGCGGGGTACACCCTGGACAAGTCGCCAGGTCATCACAGGGCTGACACATAGACACAGACAACCATTCACACTCACATTCACACCTACGGTCAATTTAGAGTCACCAGTTAACCTAACCTGCATGTCTTTGGACTGTGGGGGAAACCAGAGCACCCGGAGGAAACCCACGCGGACACGGGGAGAACATGCAAACTCCGCACAGAAAAGCCCTCGCCGGCCCCGGGGCTCGAACCCAGGACCTTCTTGCTGTGAGGCGACAGCGCTAACCACTACACCACCGTGCCGCCCTTCATGGAAAACTGTCTGTACCGGTATGAAATGTAACAAGTCACACATCCTTACCAGCCCCATTACCTGTTGTTTTTAGATTAATGCCCAGATTTTTTCTATTATTGCACTGTACTTTAAAGGAGAACTAAAGGCAATCTTTTTTTATTATCAAAATTCTATTTCTCTCATTTTATTAAATATCGGAATGCATTTTTGATCGCCATTTTGTCGCTGCTATAGCAAGTTATGAGTGTTTGAAATATGCGCTGTAATATATCAGTCCGTATGTCAAAGCAATGGCCGTAAACGAGATTCGTTGAGACCTGTGCGAGACATCGTAGGTCGGAAGTAAAACGTACAGCGGAAATCAAAGTGACCAACATCTACCATACCAACATTGCCAAAAGACGCGCACGCCCTCTTTCGAATGCTGATGTAATCCAGCCGGAAGTTTTGTTTGTTTTGATAGCAATCAGGAAAGTTTGAAAAAAGTAGGCAGTAATCGCCATTTAAACTCGTTTTTGTGCAATATTTCATTTGGAAAACAGTTTTCATAAATGGCGGCACTGACACCTGGCTGACACGTCACGTTTCGAAGTCTCGCACAAGTCTCGTGAAGATCGCGTGGATAAGCGACGCCTGCCGTGGACCAAACGAACTAAATTCAACATGACTAAAAACCAAATAGGCCGATAAGTATAATATTTAATTGCAATTAGTTGCCAATATGAGTCACAATATAAGGTTACTGAAACCAAAAACGTAATCGAATAACATGCTAATTAAGAAATAAAGCAAGTTTAAAAATGACTTCAGTCCTCCTTTAATGTATTAGCGTATCTATCCATCTTCTTTTGTTTTGTCTTTTGTTTTTATTAACCGGGCCCACAGTAATTGGAGTAAACTGTTGTGGTGACCCTGCCTACGTGTAATTGTACTTATTATTTTGTTTTCTTGTACATGTTATATTCAGGGGCGGCACGGTGGTGTAGTGGTTAGCGCTGTCGCCTCACAGCAAGAAGGTCCTGGGTTCGAACCCCGGGTCCGGCGAGGGCCTTTCTGTGTGGAGTTTGCATCTTCTCCCCGTGTCCGCGTGGGTTTCCTCCGGGTGCTCCGGTTTCCCCCACAGTCCAAAGACATGCAGGTTAGGTTAACTGGTGACTCTAAATTGAGCGTAGGTGTGAATGTGAGTGTGAATGGTTGTCTGTGTCTATGTGTCAGCCCTGTGATGACCTGGCGACTTGTCCAGGGTGTACCCCGCCTTTTGCCCGTAGTCAGCTGGGATAGGCTCCAGCTTGCCTGCGACCCTGTAGAAGGATAAAGCGGCTAGAGATAATGAGATGAGATGAGATGTTATATTCAATTATGTTAAGATGAAGCTCAGTAAAATAAAAAAAACTACATTACAAATATGACGTGACTGAAAACAGTGTCACGCCTTATTATAATGGCCATCTCTTTTAATCTTAGAAATAAAAAAACTCCTTATTGACCTCGCTTGCTCAGTTAATAATTAACGACGTACACTACGGTATTTTTTTCATGTTTGGTATGATACTAGTGTCAGCGCTCTCATTTGATGATATGCATTAATATTTTTGTCATAAAACAGCAGCAAGTATTTTGCTAATACAGTATGATAATATTGGGTTATCATGTAGTAGTGGAAGAGAAGTAGAAGTAAATATTCCTATTATAATCAACATAGTCTTTTATACCAGCACTGTCTGTAAAGCAATTTCAATGTGGTCAGGTGTGCTAAGCGTATTTTGTTGAGCTAATTCTTGGGTTTTAGTCATGTGACTTTTCTTAGCAGTTTTACCAGAAGTGAAACAGCTGGTGGTCTAGCAAATCAAAACGGCTGCCGTAGTGCAAACAACTAGCGATAACTTATCAGAGTATGCTCGTAATCTAGAAGCCACTGCTCGCTTTAGATATATTCAGAAGATTGCTATGTGCAATGGAATCGACCCCTACAGTCTGGGAAAGAAGGATTCGTCATACGATCTCGAAAACTACCCTTCAGTCAAGTTCCCCGACATCTCGAACTATCTGGTGTTGCAGACGTCCTTCTACACCACAAAACAGATGAAAGCGTGGAAGAGTATGGAGGCTTACAACTTTTTTGTATGTGGCTGGGTAAAGGACCTCGGGATCAAGTCGCTGCAGAATGAATCCTGGATTGTTTTTGCTCGTGTAAGTATGTTTTTTTTTAAAGCTTTTCATTCGTGTCTTTACAACGAAGCGCTGCAAGTTGAAGTGTAAACAAACAACAGTTCGTTTGATTCTCACTCGTGTTGGCTCTTATCTCTCAAGTAAATCATTCAGAAAGATCATCAGAAACCCCTTTAAAGACCTGGATCTTAGTTAAACAAGACGGAGAAGTGATCACGGTGCATTGTAACTGTACGGCTGGGTAAGAATTTTGTCATGACCTTCATGCATATGGACTTTGTGAGGAGTAAACAAAGAAACAGCTGGGGACTTTAGCGCTTGGTGACTAAAAAAAAGTACCGTAAAATAACGACACATAGCAAGAAAAGTACTTGGAAAACACTAAGGCCAGAGCTGAGAGGGAAATACAAACCTTTCACCAAGTGATCACTGCAAACTCGAGCATGCTTTGACTCGGCTCCCTTCGATTTCAGTGAGAGGTTCAAAAGCCACCTTTCCCGATTTCTTTTTGTGAAATCCTGTGTTCGTTCACCCTTTTTTATTAGTTCACGGGGAACCCTGAAGAAACTTTTATTAGTTTCACAGTTTGATCGATTCGAACAACCTAAAACAACACAAGCGTAAGGCATTTTTCATGCGAGCAATGCACCTTCTCCGTACAAACGCTTTGTCAACTGAGCTTTGGTAGACCACCAGCTAAAGTTTTGAATAACTAATGAGGCGGATGTGACGTCACATGAAATCCAAGAAAGGTAATTATTTAAAAAAAGAAGAAAAAAAAAAAGCCTGGACTGCACAATAAATGAAGATTATGGCCTTACTTTTTGAAGAATTTATGTTTTGTTTATTGGTACTGGTACATTTGATGAAGCAAAAAAAAAAAATACACATTTATTATTTGTTGACCAATCATTGTTTTTATTTGTGAATACTCAAGTACACATACAAGATCTATGTCGTGGTAGTCTCCATAATGCATTACCAAATAAAATATGATCATAATTACAACCCCAATTCCAAAAAAGTTGCGACGCTGTGTAAACTGTAAATAAAAACAGAATGCAATAATTTGCAAATCATGGAAACCCTGTATTTCATTGAAAATAGTATAAAGACAACATATCAAATGTTGAAATTGAGAAATTTTATTGTTTTTTGAAAAATATATGTCCATTTTGAATTTGATGTCAGCAACACGTTTCAAAAAAGTTGGGATAGGGGCATGTTTTCCACTGTGTTACATCATCCCCAATTTTTAACAACACTATAAACGTTTGGAAACTGAGGAGACCAATTGCTGCAGTTTTGAAAGAGAAATGTTGCTCCATTCTTGCCTGCTATACAATTTCAGTTGCTCAACAGTTCGGGGTCTCGTTTGTCATATTTTGCGCTTCATAATGAGCCAAATGTTTTAAATGGGAGACAGGTGTGGACTGCAGGCAGGCCAGTTTAGCACCCGGACTCTTTTACTACAGAACCATGCAGTTTTAATATGTGCAGAAAGCGGTTTGGCATTGTCTTGCTGAAAGAAGGAAGGCCTTCCCTGAAAACAATTTTGTCTGGATGGCAGCATATTGCTCTGAAATGTGTATATATCATTCAGCACTAATGATGCCTTTCCAGATGTACAAGCTCCCCATGTCATGTGCACTAATGCACCCTCATACCATCACAGATGCTGGCTTTTGAACTGTGCACTGATAACAAGCCGGATGGTCCCTCTCCTCTTTAGCTTGTAGGACGTGGTGTCCATAATTTCTAAAAAGAATTTCTACTTTTGATTCGTCAGACCTCAGGACAATTTTCCACTTCACTTCAGTCCATCGTAAAAGAGCTCAGGCCCAGAGAAGGTGGCGGTGTTTCTGGATATTGTTTATATCTGTTTTTAACTTGCATTTGTGGATGCAGTAATTAATTGTTTTCAGAGATGATGGTATTCTGAAGTGTTCCTGAGCCCATACAGTGATTTCCACTACAGACACGTGTCTGCTTTTAATGCAGTGTCGCCTGAGGGCCTGAAGATCACAGGCATTCAATGTCAGTTAGCAGCCTTGTTCCTTACATACAGAGATTTCTCCAGATTCTCAGAATCTTTTTATGATATTATGTACCAGAGATGATGTGATCCACAAATTCTTTGCAATTTTACATTGAGGAACGTTATTCTGAAATTGTTGCACTGTTTGCCCATGCAGACTTTCATAGAGCGATGAACCCCTCCCCATCTTTACTTCTGAGAGACTCCGCCTCTCTGGGATGCTCTTTTTATACCCAATCATGTTACTGACCTGTTGCCAATTAACCAAATTAGTTTTTTTAGCATTACACAACTTTTTCAGTCTTTTGTTGCCCCTGTCCCAACTTTTCTGAAACCTGTTGCTGACATCAAATTCAAAATGCGCATATCTTTTTCAAAAAACAATAAAATTTCTCAGTTTCAACATTTGATATGTTGTCTCTGTTCGATTTTCAATGAAATGTAGGGTTTCCATGATTTGCAAATCTTCACATTCTGTTTTTATTTATGTTTTACACAGTGTCCCAACTTTTTTGGAATTGGGGTTGTAGATGGGGAAATTCCAGCATGATAGTGTTTCAGGCCAAAATACATATGAATATTCAGTATTGGAACAGAACATGCTCTGGATTCCTCCCACAGTCCACAGTCATGTGGATTAGGTCAGCTAGCTACTCTAAATTGCCCATAGGTGTGAATGTAAGTGTGAATGGTTGATCGCCTCTGTATTAGCTCTGCAATAGATTGGCGATCTGCCGGGGTGTGCCCTGCCTCTCACTCGAAGTCAGTTGGGATTCTCTCTAGCTTCCCACATCACCCTGACGGATAAGCGGTATAGATAACGGATGGATGGATGGATGAGAATGTCCCTATATTACATTTAGAATAAAAAATATATATACAGTACTGTGCAAAAGTCATAGGCACCCTATTTTTTTTTTCATAGAAACTTTGTTATAGATTTCTATTTTATGACTTCTACATTATCGAGTCAGGACAAAAACATTTTAGAGTCCAAATGTTCATTTTCCAGCACAAAATTAAATGTTACAGAAAAAAAAGTTTGTATCTGAGCAGCATATTACATAAGAGAGCACTTTTCAGATTAAAAAAGAAAACATAATGAAGGCTACTGGGTTTGGGTGCAAAATTAAGAAGCAAGTGTGACAAAGTGTCCAGAAGAACTGTGGCTGGTTCTGTAAGATGCTCAGTAAAACCTACAGCTCATTTCTTTATAAAACTGCACTCACTGTACCTCAAACTACTTTTTTTTTTTAAAGCAAAGCATCGTCTCACGCCAAATACTGACTCTTTCATTTATCATGGTTTACTGCTGTTTATAGTATTTTTTAAATGTTGAAACATTCAATTAATTTTTAAGCCATTTTTGGTCTACAGCATTTCTTTACATGTGCCTAAAACTTTTGCATAGTGCTGTATATTTACTGTCCATACAGTGCTGAGCGTAAATGAGTACACCCCCTTTGAAAAGTAACATTTTACACAATCTCAATGAACACAAACAATTTCCAAAATGTTGACAAGACAAAGTTTAATATAACATATGTTTAACTTACAGTATAATGTGAAAGTAAGCTTAATAATATAACTTAGATTACAGATTTTTTCAGTTTTACTCAAATTAGGGTGGTGCAAAACTGAGCACACCCCACAACAAAAACTACTACATCTAGTACTTTGTATGGCCTCCATGATTTTTAATGACAGCACCAAGTCTTCTAGGCATGGAATGAACAAGTTGGCGACATTTTGCAACATCAATCTTTTTCCTTTCTTCAACAATGACCTATTTTAGTGACTGGATGCTGGATGGAGAGTGATGCTCAACTTGGCTCTTCAGAATTCCCCATAGGTGTTCGATTGGGTTCAGATCAGGAGACATACTTGGCCACTGAATCACTTTCACCCTGTTCTTCTTCAGAAATCCAACAGTGGCCTTAGATGTGTGTTTAGAATCATTGTCATGTTGGAAAAGTGCACGACGACCAAGGGCACAGAGTGATCGTAGCATCTTCTCTTTCAGTATAGAGCAATACGTCTGTGAATTCATGATGCCATCAATGAAATGCAGCTCCCCGACACCAGCAGCACTCATGCAGCCCCACATAGTAAGGACACTGCCGCCACCATGTTTCACTGTAGGCACCATGCATTTTTATTTGTGATGCCATACAGTTTTGAAGCCATCAGTTCCAAAAACATTTATCTTGGTCTCATCACTCCAGAGTATAGAGTTCCAGTAGTCTTCATCTTCGTCAGCATGGGCCCTGGCAAACTCTAGGCGGGCTTTTTTGTGCCTGGGCTTTAGGAGAGGCTTCGTTTGTGGACGGCATCCATGCATGCCATTCCTCTGCAGTGTATGCCATATTGTGTCACGGGAAATAGTCACCCCAGTTTGGCTTTCTACTTCTTTAGATAACTGCAGTGAACTTGCATGCCGATTTTCTTCAACCCTTCTCATCAGAAGACGCTCCTGTCGAGGTGTTAACTTCCGTGGACGACCTGGACGTCTCTGTGAGATCTTTCCATCTTTCTTAATTTCTTAAATTTTTGTACCACTTTTGCTACAGTATTCTGACTGATAAGTAAAGCTTTGCTGATCTTCTTGTCGCCTTCACCTTTGTAGTGGAAAGAAATTATTTTCTTTGAGGAATTCTGAAGAGACAAGTTGAGCATCACTCTCCATCCAGCATCCAGTCACTAAAAGAGGTCGTTGTTGAAGAATGGAAAAAGACTGATGTTGCAAAATGTCGCCAACTTGTTCATTCCATGCCTAGAAGACTTGGTGCTGTCATTAAAAATCATGGAGGCCATACAAAGTACTAGATGTAGTAGTTTTTGTTGTGGGGTGTACTCATTTTTGCACAACCCTAATTTGAGTAAAACTGAAAAATGTGTAATCTAAGTTATATTATTAACCTTACTTTCACGTTATAAGTTAAACAGATGTTATATTAAACTTTGTCTTTTCAACATTTTGGAAATTGTTTGTGTTCATTGAGATATTGTGTAAAATGTTACTTTTCAAAGGGAGTGTACTCATTTACGCTCAGCACTGTATATGCAAGCCACACACTTTTTATACAGAAGTATGACTTTCTTTCTTACCCTCAAGATCTGTTTAATAATGCCAGCTTTCTGTTTGTTTCATACATTCTAAACCTTATAAAGTCTCCAAGCATTTATAAAAAAAAAATACGTATTACTAACCACCAGCTTGAGATTTATTTCCACAGAATCCATGGCACTCACCCCTGTTCTCTGCACCTCCATGAAGACAGCTCTCTGGAAGGCTTTTTCCCAGAGTGCCAGCTCTGTACCCAGCTCCACACTGAAGCAGTAGCTCTGTCCATGACCCACCAGCACACTAAAGCTGAACCCCTCGCTGTCCCGCAGCTCACAGTCCTGCTGCAGGCCCACGCACAGCTTCGGTTGAATCCAGCAGTCCTCAGCTATCCACAGCTATACAGAGAAACACGGCCAACTCGTTATACACTACATGATCATTTATGATAACCCTGTTGCTGCTGGCATCAAATGCTAAAAATAAACGTAGAACTTTACCTTATGAACCTTAAAGAGAACCTCACAGAGGTTAAATGTGGCCTCAGCTTGAGCCCATTCTGATGCACCAGCCTGGGGGGGCGAGAGCAACATCGCACTGAGTGTGCTTATACAACATTTATAGTACACTGAAAGAAAACTCTGCACTGTGGTGCTTCACAGTTTCAGTTTTTCGACCATTTTTTGATATTCTGTGGAATTGTAGCTCAGCAAAGTTTATCTGCAAATTTGCATGTCTGTTCAATATCCTTCTGCACGACCCACAGAGCTGAAACACTTACATAACAATTTATTCCGAGTGTGTACCAAGAGCTGAACTGACAGACATACTGATCTATTGTTGAACTTATAAAATAAATAAACTGTTTTTCATAATATAAGATCCATCCCCATGTTTATCATCGATGCCACTGTTAATAATGTGTTGTAAATTGAAAACATAATTATTTACAAAGCCAAAGTGTTGTCACTGTATTACTGAAGCCGAGAGTTTTAGAACTCAAATGAATACAAAAGCAATGCTAGACTGCATTTCAGTGGAAGAAATGAAATGATAAAACATTTGTCACGAATAACTTATGTCCTATTACGAGTGGTGGTAATAGCTTTTCCTCTGTACGATCCATTAAAACTAATGGACTCATTATATATGACTATGAAGGATGCGCTGACATCTGCAAAGGACCAGAGCTGCCTAAAAGACGTTTATGGAAGGAACGTAGCCAAGCACAAAGATTGACTGCCCCATCCCCTTGGCTTAAAAGTGTCCTTGGGTGGGGTTGTACTCTTTATGATTTATAATTGGTGCAGAAAATGTTTGGACTTTTACTTCACAGAGTTATTGACTTACAGGAGGGCCCCTGAGAATGTAGAGAGAGGAGCCTTTCAATGCTAGGAACTTGTAGCTTTGAACCTGGTTGGCATTGCTCCTGTGAAGGTGCTCACACACCCAACCCATATGGATGATCTGTACAGAGAAACATTCGCGGACTGAAAATCAATATCCCACAAACTGCAGAGAGAGAGTTTCACACATCAAACACATATCAGCATTTTCCACCACCAGCCACTAACTTCTAGTAGAAGGTCTGGTTTTATAAACGACTGCAATGTACCGGTATTTGCGACAATACAACAACTCAAGTAATAACTGAACATAGGATGGAATGGACAAAGTTGATCAGTTAGAACCTTTTTTCACCCTTGATGATATAGGTTTCATGTTTTGTGATTCCATGAATCGTAACAAAAAAACAAACAAACAAAAAAAACCACAGGAATATTATGCCATATCCTCCTACTGTACTCTTACGTCCCTGCCTTCTCAAAGTTGTTCACAGGAACAAATTACACATTAATAGATAACGGTCTAAAGAGCAAACTCGATCATCAGAATCATGATACTCATCATTGTTCTGACATCATCGGTTTTAATACTTGAAAGCATTTTTATGAATGCTAGGGGTGCTGTAATGCAAGATGAACAGTTTTCTTGTCTTTGAACCACATGGAGAACGCTGAATATGGAGAGAAGAAGTAGAAACACACTGTAATAAAGACATACCTGCTCATCAGGAGAATAGTATTTGTTTGCAGTTTTTATCTGGAAAAAAAAAAAAGGAAACATTTTTATAGTCCATCCCATTTTTAGGAAACTATGATTTTGAATCTAAACTTAAAGTGCATATCGCGGGTAAATTCAAGAGCAAGATCAATGTAATTCTCCTATTTTATATTAAACTTTGGTCAAATATCTGTCACGTTCTGCATTCTCTGCAATTTTTTTACCTTGCGCAATACCAGAAAAATTCAGTTGAAATCAAGCCATTTGAGGTGAATTGGTCCGCCTCTGAAAAAACTTGGCATTTGTATTTCCTGGGAAACATTGATTTTCGTGACGTCGCGTGCGGGACGCCTCCCTCTGAATCCTACGTCAGCGCTGGTTTGTTTATGAGAAAACGACCTGGTGGTTTTCTGCAAATTTCTTCAATGTTATCGCGTAATTATTAAAATGGTTAGCAGATGTATCGTAGGAGGGTGTAGCAACACCAATCTTGATGGGATTAGTACTCATCGTTTTCCAAAAGACCGGACAATGAGAGAGAAACGGGAGCGCTTGGTCTACACAGGCTGTGCACTGAAACCGTGCAAAGCTCTCGCAGCCTGCTGGCGCTTCCGCAGGTGACGTCACGAATCTGGCTCCAGACTCCCTTGGGATTTTTCCAGACGCGTTTTGTTATTTTATTTTTTTCTGCTGTAGACAGATGGCCTTGTGTAAAATTACCCTTCTGGATGAGTGTGTAAAGGGACATACTTTCATATAAAAAAACCAAAAACTAATTTGTTCCAGGATATGCACTTAAAACTCATTACACAGTTATTCGACTTAACACATACTGATCAGTAACTACTATGAGATATTCATTAATTACAATAAAAAAAAACAGGAAAGATTGTGTAGTTACAAAGAATCATTAAAGTTAATGAGTTAAATTATGTCCTTAGCAAAACAAAATGATGTTATATTACTTGGTGATTACGTTTGGCCACGCTCATTTTATCATCTGATGCATATACAGTCGTTAAGTACACAGCTGGTCAGTCAAAGAGAGAGTCTTCTCAGAGAAGAGAGCAAATAAAGATAACCTTCTCCATCTTCCTTCAATTCAATATCTCGCTTTATACCACAGCAGTGTCGAATTCTCAAATCTGATTGGTCAGAAGGTGGTGATGATTCTATGATTTTGTGATTCTTCTGTAGCAGCAGCTATGACAAGAGTGTGAGCTGTGATTAAAATTACAGGTTTATATTAATGTGTTTGTTCTACTTTATTATGATTTAAAAAGTAAAAATAATCAATTAGTCAGAGGGACTTGTAGGGAGATGCTTCACATAATCTAAAGCTAATAATTCATGGAGACTGGTAAGGAAATGACTATATTGGTGCAGTGGTTAATGCTGTTGGCTCACAGCAAGAAGGTTCTACGTTCAAACCTCATGGCTGACAGAGGCCTTTCTGTGTGGAGTTTGTACGTTGTCCATTACCCCTTTTCCACCAAATCAGTTCCAGGGCTGGTTCAGTGCTGGTGCTGGTTCACAACTCGTTCAACTTGCGAGCCAGCTGAGAACCAGTTTGCTTTTCCATAGCTCGCGGTGCTAAGGGAAGCCACGTCATTACGTCGCTGTATACGTCAGTTATGTCGCTGTATATGTCAGTTACGTCACTACGTTTGCATAAACCTTGGCGAGAATATCGAAGCAAAAACAACACAGAAGAAGCAGCAGCAACAACAACAACAATAATAATGGATGACTTCGCGTTTGTACAGCTGCTGCTTCTCGTCGCTTAAAAATGGCGATCTTTCGCGGTCTTGTTATTGTTGTTGGTCTTAACAACTCCGCCCCCGCTGACGTAAGCGGTTCTTTCCTCTGGCCTAGCAGAGAGTTGGTGCTAGCCTGGAACTGGTTTTTCTGGCCCAGAGCCAGTTCTTTGTCAGTGGAAACAGAAAACCCGGTTCCAAACTAAGCACTGGCCCCGAACCAGCCCTGGAACTGCTTTGGTGGAAAAGGGGTGCATGTGGGTTTCCTCTGGGTGCTCTGGTTTCCCCCACAGTTCAAATACATGCAAATTAGGTACAACGGGGGCCACTGTAATTAGTGCAAGCTGTTGTGGTTTCCCAGCCATTATACATATCTCATCTCATTATCCGTAGCCGCTTTATCCTGTTCTACAGGGTCGCAGGCAAGCTGGAGCCTATCCCAGCTGACTGGGGCGAAAGGCGGGGTACACCCTGGACAAGTCGCCAGGTCATCACAGGGCTGCACATAGACACAGACAACCATTCACACTCACATTCACACCTACGGTCAATTTAGAGTCACCAGTTAACCTAACCTGCATGTCTTTGGACTGTGGGGGAAACCGGAGCACCCGGAGGAAACCCACGCGGACACGGGGAGAAGATGCAAACTCCGCACAGAAAGGCCCTCGCCGGCCACGGGGCTCGAACCCGGACCTTCTTGCTGTGAGGCAACAGCGCTAACCACTACACCACCGTGCCGCCTCACAATCTAATAACTTTGCCAATTCTTGTTCAATTGACCGCAAATTTTAACAGCATGTGTGGAAACAGGTCAAAATTTTATGTTTAATGTTTTTTGTTTTTATCTTTTTAGGTGTAGAAATGCCATTCACTGGAAAAGAAAAGGCGTTTTGTGTGTTAGAGTACGCTCGAACACAGTCAAACAAGACTGTGCAGCGTGCGTTTATGAGAGAATTCTCTAAAAATGCACCAACTGCAATGCAGATTTGGACATGGCACAAAACGTTCAAAGAGGAAAGCTGTCTGTGTCTCAGGTGGCGCGCACATTAAAAATTTGTGAAATCGTTCATGGAATCCACATACCTTTGAATTTCTCATTCAAATTTTGAGGAATAAATCTTATATTGTTCAACATTAAGCCTGTTCAGTTTCATTTGCCTCGACTATGTAGTTTCTGGGATATTTACATGTCAAATAATATTACATTTTTTGAAACAGCCTGTATATATATCGCAAAAGCTAATAAATTAATAACATAAGTGATAACAGGAACTAACTTGTCTCACAGATGTTCCACCACATTAAATGTAACTAAAATGGACAGACAATATGATATCATTCATTAACAAAGTCAACATTGCAATCAATGGAAAAGTGCAGGAATAAAACACGTTGGTGCATGCTGGTATTGGAAAATAATCTTTGGGGTGGTGCCTGTAACTCTATTTTGCATCATGCCGCATCAATCCACTTGTTGCTGGTTATATTCCTATAACAGCAAGCTTCAAGTTTCAAGTTTATTTGTATAGCGCTTTTAACAATAAACATTGTCGCAAAGCAGCTTTACAGAATTTGAACGACTTAAAACATGAGCTAATTTTATCCCTAATCTATCCCCAATGAGCACGCCTGTGGCGACGGTGGCAAGGAAAAACTCCCACAGACGACATGAGGAAGAAACCTCGAGAGGAACCAGACTCAAAAGGGAACCCATCCTCATTTGGGCAACAACAGACAGCCTGACTATAACATTAACAGTTTTAACATGAGGACAGTTTCGTTGATGTTATAACTCTTCATTGATGGAAACTTGAGTGCAAAACTGTTCATGATAACTGCAGTCCTAAAGTTAGCAAGACAACTGTAGTCCTCAGCCATAAAAGCATTACTTTTAAAAGCAAGCCCATTGTGTTTTATTGCTTAGTAAACAGGCTTGTGGTATGCAACACATTTTGTGCACAAATGTTCAGATAATCTTTTATAGAAGAGGGTCAGCTTTAAGCTCGCTGATTAAAAAGTCTATTTTGTAGAGAATCTAGCATGTACTGCAATCAAACAATTTTGGTAGGCGGTGGAAAAAAACCTGTAGCTTTTCTAAAAAATAAAAATGGATAAAGTGCAGCATTTTTTTTCTAATTTCCTGAAATCGTGTACACTATTTAACTGGAAAACCTCTGCAACTCTAAAACCTGTCTGATTCACCCCATCTTCAGTTTTTGAGCAACTGTGTTCAAAAATAATTGACAAGCTCGTAAACAAAGAAAGACAAAGCTAGTTTCTCAAGTAATAACCTCAGCACCATTGAACTGCTGGTCAGAACCTGTTAGTCACTTCTTTCTAATCCCACAAAGCCATAAGTGACGAGGCAAGTCGAGCTTCACACACTCTATTTATGGGTTACAGGTCACCACAATAAAAGTCAGAGATCCGTTTCCTACTTGCACATACAATCATCACTTAATTGAACATTTAGCAATCAGTGTCTGGATCCATAATTAGCTGACGTAAGGGCAGTAATTGCATGTAAGCCAAGCAGCTGTGTGGCAGTAAATCAGAACATGTTTGAGCTCGGCTATAGAAAAGGCCCACTAGATCATCAGTGCTCTAATTAACACGCTACACAGGAAATGAGATCATTAGGCAACATTCTTGTAGGGTTTTAGTTCTGGTTTTGAACACTGCAACAGAGGAATTTGGCACAAGCATACAAGATTATGAAAATCAGAGCAGAAAATAAAGTTTATATGCAATGGAACTGTGTATTGTTTGTGGGAATGTTGGCATTTCTGCTGTCTCGTTGCACTAAAGGGTACCGTGTAGAACTGACCATGATGCTGAAATTTTGCCCTTTCAATATTATTGCTCGCTTCCTGTGTCTAAGGTTCAGCACAAACAGAATAATGGGCTGCATTTACCTGTTCTGCCAGCTATAATCAACAATTTCTCTCATCAACAGCCTCTACCCCATGCCAGTGGGTGGAAAAAGAGCACTTGCTGTAATTGTCTTGTGTGTGTTATATTCACCTACAGTTAGGTCCATAAATATTTGGACAGAGACAACATTTTTCTAATTTTGGTTCTGTACATTACCACAATGAATTTTGAACAAAACAATTCAGATGCAGTTGAAGTTCAGACTTTAAGCTTTAATTCAGTGGGTTGAACAAAATGATTGCATAAAAATGTGAGGAACTAAAGCATTTTTTAAACACAATCCCTTCATTTCAGGGGCTCAAAAGTAATTGGACAAATTAAATTATCTCATCTCATCTCATTATCTCTAGCCGCTTTATCCTGTTCTACAGGGTCGCAGGCAAGCTGGAGCCTATCCCAGCTGACTACGGGCGAAAGGCGGGGTACACCCTGGACAAGTCGCCAGGTCATCACAGGGCTGACACATAGACACAGACAACCATTCACACTCACATTCACACCTACGGTCAATTTAGAGTCACCAGTTAACCTAACCTGCATGTCTTTGGACTGTGGGGGAAACTGGAGCACCCGGAGGAAACCCACGCAGACACGGGGAGAACATGCAAACTCCACACAGAAAGGCCCTTGCCGGCCCCGGGGCTCGAACCCAGGACCTTCTTGCTGTGAGGCGACAGCGCTAACCACTACACCACCGTGCCGCCCAAATTAAATTATTGTAAATAAAATGTTCATTTCTAATACTTGGTTGAAAACCCTTTGTTGGCAATGACTGCCTGAAGTCTTGAACTCATGGACATCACCAGATGCTGTGTTTCCTCCTTTTTAATGCTCTGCCAGGCCTTTACTGCAGCGGTTTTCAGTTGCTGTTTGTTTGTGGGCCTTTCTGTCTGAAGTTTAGTCTTTAACAAGTGAAATGCATGCTCAATTGGGTTGAGATCAAGTGACTGACTTGGCCATTCAAGAATATTCCACTTCTTTGCTTTAATAAACTCCTGGGTTGCTTTGGCTTTATGTTTTGGGTCATTGTCCATCTGTATTATGAAACGCCGACCAATCAGTTTGGCTGCATTTGGCTGGATTTGAGCACACAGTATGTCTCTGAATACCTCAGAATTCATCCGGCTGCTTCTGTCCTGTGTCACATCATCAATAAACACTAGTGACCCAGTGCCAGTGGCAGCCATGCATGCCCAAGCCATCACACTGCCTCCGCCGTGTTTTACAGATGATGTGGTATGCTTTGGATCATGAGCTGTACCACGCCTTTGCCATACTTTTTTCTTTCCAGCATTCTGGTAGAGGTTGGTCTTGGTTTCATCTGTCCAAAGAATGTTCTTTCAGAACTGTGCTGGCTTTTTTAGATGTTTTTTAGCAAAGTCCAATCTAGCCTTTTTATTCTTGAGGCTTATGAGTGGCTTGCACCGTGCAGTGAACCCTCTGTATTTACTTTCATGCAGTCTTCTCTTTATGGTAGATTTGGATATTGATAGGCCTACCTCCTGGAGAGTGTTGTTCACTTGGTTGGCTGTTGTGAAGGGGTTTCTCTTCACCATGGAAATTATTCTGCGATTATCCACCACTGTTGTCTTCTGTGGGCATCCAGGTCTTTTTGCATTGATGAGTTCACCAGTGCTTTCTTTCTTTCTCAGGATGTACCAAACTGTAGATTTCGCCACTCCTAATATTGTAGCAATTTCTCGGATGGGTTATTTCTGTTTTTGCAGCTTAAGGATGGCTTGTTTCACCTGCATGGAGAGCTCCTTTGACCGCATGTTTTCTTCACAGCAAAATCTTCCAAATGCAAGCACCACACCTCAGATCAACTCCAGGCCTTTTATCTGCTTAATTGAGAATGACATAACGAAGGAATTGCCCACACCTGCCCATGAAATAGCCTTTGAGTCAATTGTCCAATTACTTTTGGCCCCTTTAAAAACAGGGTGGCACACGTTAAAGAGCTGAAACTCCTAAACCCTTCATCCAATTTTAATGTGGATACCCTCAAATGAAAGCTAAAAGTCTGGACTTTATGTCCATGTCCATTATATAACTATAACTTGAATATGTTTCAGTAAACAGGTAAAAAAACAAAATTTGTGTCAGTGTCCAAATATATATGGACCTAACTGTATCTGAGCTTCCAGCATCTAATACTACTGTTTTCAGGGAAGAGCATATTCATGCAGCTATTCACTATCCAATATGCATCTCATGTGTTTTATGCATGATACATAATACTCACACACTCCTGGGTCAGATCATTAATATTGGTTGATATTGCTTGAAGCCAATCTGTACTTTCTGCTGCAGTGCAAAACTGTAGAACATTGGTGCATGCTCCATCTAAGGCAAATACTTCAAAACTGTTTGACCTGGTTGGAGAGAGAGAGAGAGAGAGAGAGAGAGAGAGAGAGAAAAGGAGCGAGTGGAATTGAATATATTTGCTCATATAAAGCACAGAAAAATCCATTGGTCTCAGATGAGTAGGTCTCTGTAGCAAATTGATCTACAGCCATAAAGAGGCAGATGATAATGTGGCATTTAAGATGAGCACAGATACAACAGGAATTAAATTTTTTTAAGGCAAATAAGACAACTAAATAAAATGTCACATGCAATGTAAATGGTTATATTAACTAGCAGAATACAAATCCATTCTTAAGAATGAAATACTCTCCGAGGTATAGAAGGGCAACATTTTTGATCAGTCATTATGAATGTAATACATTCAGATACGACGGTTTCTTTCTATTTTTTTGTATAAAGCGTCTACTGACATGTTTTATTGAACTGGAATATGTTCGTAAAAAAGAATATTACATGGTAGCCTTGTCATCAACTGTATCTAATGTGATGGCTTTGACATTTCATTTATGTGTGTTTGCGACCTGGTATAGATGATTTACTTTTTGATTCGGTGGACTGACTGCTTAATGGCAGCTGTCAGTTGTATTCAACATTAAGTGAAGTGACTGAGCACACTGGCAAAACACATTTGTATGATGGCTGAGAAATTGCATTTATTATGATGGTCTTCAAGAACTGAGAGGACTCTCAAAAGTAAGATATGCATTTTTAATAACGTAACCTAAGTAGCATGGTGGTGTAGTGGTTAGCACTGAGGCCTCACAGCAAGAAGGTTCTGGGTTCGAGCCCAGTGGGCTTTCTGTGTGGAGTTTGCATGTTGTCTGCGTGGGTTTCTTCTGGATTCTCCAGTTTTCCTTCAAAGACATGCAAGTTAGGCTAATTGGTTGGTCTAAATTGACTGTGAATGGTTGTTTGTCTCTGTGTGTCAGCCCTGTGATGATTTGGTGACTTGTCCAGGGTGTACCCCGCCTCTCGCCCATAGTCAGCTGGGGTAGGCTTCAGCTTGCCCGCGACCCTGAACAGGATAAGTGGTTACGGATAATGGATGATATAACCTCAGTATGCCAACAAAAATTATTCAGAAGCAATGATCAAAAAGGCCGTTCCTGCTTGCTTAACTGGATGCTACTCTAAACCATATTTGTATAATTGTTAAGTAACAAGTATCTACAATTATATAATACTCCTCGGGTTCTCTCGTTTCCTCTCACCTCCCCATGCCAGTACTGGTGACTCAAAATGATCCCTAGGTGTGAGAGTGTATGCATGTTCACCACAGTGACACTGATCAGCATAAAACAGTTACTGAACATGAATGATTGAATGAATAGACAGCATATAGGTTGCAATTCATCTTAATGTATGGATTTTTCTTCCCATACGTTTTACTGTTGGAACATTTTTTCCATGAGAAAACAATGCATTACTCATAATCCTCACAGAACATGATGCAACAAAGAAAGATAATGAAATTCACAGAGGAAAAAACTCTGTAAAATTATAAAATGAATAACATAAATGAGTTTCTACTGCAGTATCCACACTGGTTGTGCGCAACAATGAGTACACCCCGTTGCTTAGCAGCTCAAAATCACTAATGTTGTCTCTATTTCAAAGGCTTCTCACGCCTTTACACTCGCCTCCAAAGTGCTGGCATTATTCAGACAGTATCCATGTAATGAAATGTTATAGAGACAAAAATATTGCCGATATGTATTCAAATGATGGGAAAATCGAATAAAGCAATAAATACTAATGTCTACATTCAGAAAATAACAAGAATGCAGTTCATGGTCATTTAGAAATAGGCAGAAATGCACAGTACTAGAGCGGCCCACTATGTGAATAATTTGCATATTGTCTTTCTTATTTACAAAACTGAGCAGGTTTGGATGAACAACACAAACAAGCAATTCATTTTTAGTACTTGTTAATCACGGGATCTCATCTCATCTCATTATCTCTAGCCGCTTTATCCTTCTACAGGGTCGCAGGCGAGCTGGAGCCTATCCCAGCTGACTACGGGCGAAAGGCGGGGTACACCCTGGACAAGTCGCCAGGTCATCACAGGGCTGACACATAGACACAGACAACCATTCACACTCACATTCACACCTACGGTCAATTTAGAGTCACCAGTTAACCTAACCTGCATGTCTTTGGACTGTGGGGGAAACCGGAGCACCCGGAGGAAACCCACGCGGACACGGGGAGAACATGCAAACTCCGCACAGAAAGGCCCTCGCTGGCCACGGGGCTCGAACCCGGACCTTCTTGCTGTGAGGCGACAGCGCTAACCACTACACCACCGAATCACGGAATCAAAAAAATTAAAAACAATGACTGAGTTTAATGCTTCACATGTATAGTGTACAGCTTTTAAAGGGTTATCGAAGTGCTATTTGGTACAATTAAACTGTTTATTTTATTGTTCATGAAACTGACGTGACATCACATAATACCATGATATAGATCAATACCATGATCATTTTAAATTTTATTGTGATAGAAATGTTTGGCCAGACTGCATACTCCCACAGCCATAATGCCGTAATGGGTCACTAAATTAGACTTTTTTCATACATATATATTCATATTTTCTTCTGAAAACCATTGTTCTAAGAGCCATAATATAAATTAATACAGGTCATGGGTACAGTAAAACGATTCTCTGCTTGGTCTGGTTCTGACAGAAATTGCCTGGAGAATGTAATGTTCTGCTTGAACTAGCGGGAGGCTGCAGTCAAGTCCTCTGAAACCAAGAAACCGTCTGTGTGAGTGACAGAACACAATAAAAAATCCATTAGTCAGGAGAAGTGCATTTTTATTGGGCTTTACCATGCATTGTGAAAGGGCTCTAACAGAGGAATGAACGACAGAATGAGTGGAAACAAATAGGATGGGAATGGGTGTGGGAAGGCATAAAAATTCAGGTCTAAAAAAAAAAAAAGGTGACGTGAACTCTCTAGGGAGCCTCAAAAAGGAGTTTTGAAATGATAAAAATCAATGAATGTCTCTTTCTGGGGATATGACTCTATTGTTTGGAAATGAAAGTATGAGGAGAATCTGAAGCAAACTAATAAATCTATTTGTGGTTTCCTGGACTAATGGCGATAAAGACATCTGCATGGATATTAGAATTTAAGTCAAAGCTAGCTTGGGTATAAAAAAACAAAAAACAAAACAGAATAAGATCCATTATATCCATTATATAGCTTGGAGCAGTGATCACCAACCTCATCCAACAGACCTAATCCATGTAACTGAGTAGTCTGATTATGTGGAGCAGGTGTGTTAGATTTGGATTCTGTAGAAAAGTAGATTTCCAAAACAGGGTTGATGATTAGTATCAAGCGTTCATGAAGGGAAACATGTCCTCCAATAAGAAATATTATTCTACAACCCCGATTCCAAAAAAGTTGGGACAAAGTACAAATTGTAAATAAAAACGGAATGCAATAATTTACAAATCTCAAAAACTGATATTGTATTCACAAGAGAACATAGACAACATATCAAATGCCGACAGTGAGACATTTTGAAATTTCATGCCAAATATTGGCTCATTTGAAATTTCATGACAGCAACACATCTCAAAAAAGTTGGGACAGGGGCAATAAGAGGCTGGAAAAGTTAAAGGTACAAAAAAGGAACAGCTGGAGGACCAAATTGCAACTCATTAGGTCAATTGGCAATAAGTCATTAACATGACTGGGTATAAAAAAAGCATCTTGGAGTGGCAGCGGCTCTCAGAAGTAAAGATGGGAAGAGGATCACCAATCCCCCTAATTCTGCGCTGACAAACAGTGCAGCAATATCAGAAAGGAGTTCGACAGTGTAAAATTGCAAAGAGTTTGAACATATCATCATCTACAGTGCATAATATCATCAAAAGATTCAGAGAATCTGGAAGAATCTCTGTGCATAAGGGTCAAGGCCGGAAAACCATACTGGGTGCCCGTGATCTTCGGGCCCTTAGATGGCACTGCATCACATACAGGCATGCTTCTGTATTGGAAATCACAAAATGGGCTCAGGAACATTTCCAGAGAACATTATCTGTGAACACAATTCACCGTGCCATCGGCCGTTGCCAGCTAAAACTCTATAGTTCAAAGAAGAAGCCGTATCTAAACATGATCCAGAAGCGCAGACGTCTTCTCTGGGCCAAGGTTCATTTAAAATGGACTGTGGCAAAGTGGAAAACTGTTCTGTGGTCAGATGAATCAAAATTTGAAGTTCTTTATGGAAATCAGGGACGCCGTGTCATTCGGACTAAAGAGGAGAAGGACGACCCAAGTTGTTATCAGCGCTCAGTTCAGAAGCCTGCATCTCTGATGGTATGGGGTTGCATTAGTGCATGTGGCATGGGCAGCTTACACATCTGGAAAGACACCATCAATGCTGAAAGGTATATCCAGGTTCTAGAGCAACATATGCTCCCATCCAGACGACGTCTCTTTCAGGGAAGACCTTGCATTTTCCAACATGACAATGCCAAACCACATACTGCATCAATTGCAGCATCATGGTTGCGTAGAAGAAGGGTCCGGGTACTGAACTGGCCAGCCTGCAGTCCAGATCTTTCACCCATAGAAAACGTTTGGCGCATCATAAAATGGAAGATACGACAAAAAAGACCTAAGACAGTTGAGCAACTAGAATCCTACATTAGACAAGAATGGGTTAACATTCCTATCCCTAAACTTGAGCAACTTGTCTCCTCAGTCCCCAGACGTTTACAGACTGTTGTAAAGAGAAAAGGGGATGTCTCACAGTGGTAAACATGGCCTTGTCCCAACTTTTTTGAGATGTGTTGTTGTCATGAAATTTAAAATCACCTAATTTTTCTCTTTAAATGATATATTTTCTCAGTTTAAACATTTGATATGTCATCTATGTTCTATTCTGAATAAAATATGGAATTTTGAAACTTCCACATCATTGTATTCTGTTTTTATTTACAATTTGTACTTTGTCCCAACTTTTTTGGAATCGGGGTTGTACATACAGGACACATTTTCAATGGAATAAAAACATGTATTCTATTCCCTTCTAGCGGGTTTCATTCATTTGGTATGATACCATGCGATATTGTTAGCATATCGCTTATCCTGCGCATATTACGTCACTCTACCCAATGGAGAATGAGCGTTGAATATGGTTTACGATACTGTATGGTCGTCAAGACAACATGACGTCACACATCGGAGACGTAAAACTTCCATGCTAACGAGTGACTGTGACAATTTGTAAACAAACATGGCCGCTGGGTTGGCTTTGTTAAAGGGGAAGAAAGGGCAATATATAGAGTAAATATAACAATAAAACACACATTGACGAACCTTATTCAAGACTTACAAAAGTTTTTTGTTCTAAGGTTGGAAAGCTATAGTGTTTTGAAAGCAGCTCGAGCAAACTATTTCCGCAGTTTGAACAGCCCGCCATGATATTAATTTTATCCAATCAGAACGCACGTTCATTTTCTCTGCGTAACACTCATGACCTATGTATGTGCCCAGTTGTGTTGGCTCATTGAGGTTGGGAATAGCACATGTGAATCGGAAAGTAGGATGAATTGTAAGTGATCGGCTACACAATGCCACAGTGTGTTGCTTTCGGGTGTAATAACAGGACCGATGGAAAGCATAACGATCCTCCAGACGTGTCTTTTCACTCGTTTCCGCTGAAAAACACCAAGCGAGTTCGAGCTTTCTTCTCTTCTTTCGTCATCACCGGAGTCGAGAGTACCTCTCCTAGGTTCAAACTGGTACCCTTCTAAGCCATAGCCTGCTTGCAGTGTGTCTTGCGGGATCTCTTCGTACGATTCGACAGAGCTGTCGCTTTCAGTTGATGCGCCCGATGCCATAATTACAAGCTTCTCTCCTAGTGCAGTGGGTAGCGCTGACGTCACGGTCTTTTAAAAATGGCGACTCTTGTGCGGTTTAGCGTACCGACTATTATATTTACAATTACCAAGATATTTCATTGTTTTCTCGTACATAAATTTGATAGAATACTTAAGAATACGTTACTTTGTCACATCAGCAACCGTATATATTGCCCTTTCTTCCCCTTTAAATACGGAAGATTTCGAGAGAATTTTGGAAGAGAAAGACGTGTTGAATCAGTGTTGTAGTCGAGTCACTAAACCTCGAGTCCGAGTCCAGTCTTGAGTCCCTAGTGCTCAAGTCTGAGTCAAGTGCAAGTCATTAAAGAAAATTTCAAGTCGAGTCTGAGTCGAGTCCACTACTGATCTGAGTTGAGTCCGACACAAGCCCCGCTATCAATAGGGCAAAGAACATGAGAAAACATAGCACGTCACGTCCTTCTCTGGGTGGAGTCTTGTCAAATGACGATTGAAGTTCGAGGTCGTCCCCGTCGTCTCCTCGATAGCTCTTCTACATATGGAACACACAGCAGTGCATTTTTCCCACTGCATGAGAAGTCTGTATAAGCAAAGTGGACAATCCTAGGGGTGTTCTCTCCAGGCATTTTAGCGCCATAACGTTAGTTTGTTCCTGACCATGACGTATGAACAGGTGAATGTGCATTCTCTTGCACAAAAAGTATAAAATTAATGTAAATATAAATGTCTTATGCCAAATTATTATGGCATGTTACAAAAATAAAGAAAAAATCGGAGTCCTCTTCTCCATTTTACGAGTTTGAATGCAGTTAATGCACGAGTCCGAGTCATCAGTGCTCAAGTCCAAGTCAAGTCATGAGTCCTTAAAATTAGGGCACGAGTCGGACTTGAGTCCAAATCCTGGACTCGAGTCCTACAAGCCTGTGTTGAACACCCGAAATGAATGTCTCATCTCATCTCATCTCATTATCTCTAGCCGCTTTATCCTTCTACAGGGTCGCAGGCAAGCTGGAGCCTATCCCAGCTGACTACGGGCGAAAGGCGGGGTACACCCTGGACAAGTCGCCAGGTCATCACAGGGCCGACACATAGACACAGACAACCATTCACACTCACATTCACACCTACGGTCAATTTAGAGTCACCAGTTAACCTAACCTGCATGTCTTTGGACTGTGGGGGAAAACGGAGTACCCGGAGGAAACCCACGCGGACACGGGGAGAACATGCAAACTCCACACAGAAAGGCCCTCGCCGACCCCGGGGCTCGAACCCAGGACCTTCTTGCTGTGAGGCGACAGCGCTAACCACTACACCACCGTGCCGCCCCGAAATGAATGTATGTATAATAATAATAATAATATTGGCTGGCTTTATTCGTGGTGCGTCAGATACATTTCATTCAGCTAGCATGATATTGAACTCATCTTCGACTTGTTCGGGTGGCACAGTGGCGTAGTGGTTAGCACGGTCGCCTCACAGCAAAAAAGTTCTGGGTTCGCGGCCGGCGAGGGCCTTTCTGTGTAGGGTTTGCATGTTCTCCCTGTGTCTGCGTGGGTTTCCTCCAGGTGCTCCGGTTTCCCCCACAGTCCAAAGACATGCGGTTAGGTTAATATGGGACGGCCTTGGGCTGAGGTGCCCTTGAGCGAGGTACCTGACTCCCGACTGCTCCCCGGGCGCTGTTAGCATGGCTGCCCACTGCTCTGGGTATGTGTGTGTGCTCATTGCTCACGTGTGTGTGCATGTGTGTGTTCACTGCTTCAGATGGGTTAAATGCAGAGAGGAAATTTCAGAAGTGTGTGATGAATAAAGTTGTGCTTTCTTTCTTTTCTTCTTTGTTCAATATCATGCTAGCTGAATAGAACATATCTGCTGTACCACTCAATGCCAGCTAATATTATTTAAATAACACATAACGATGGATAGCATCGAGCTGTATCCGTTTCTAATGCTAATCTATTTATAAATAATTGATCAACATTATATACTGTATGTTTTATATATATGCAAGTCTCTGAAGCCAACGTGTCACTTAATTTCAAGCTAACACCTCGGTGTCAGACAGTAAAAATGTAGGCATCCAAACCTCCAGATGCTCGGAGCAAAGCAATAATAACAGATTATGTCTGGCGTGAGTAATATAAATATAAATATAAACAGACTCAAAGGCATGGTTCCTAATTATGAATGGAACATACATTTCACATGCTGACATTATGATCTTAAAACTTTAATGCAATCATTTAAAATATTTATTTTTCTACTTAATTGTTTGGGAGTTCTGCTTTAGTAGAAAGAATGTGTTGTTTTCCTACAATCCGACAGCAGTCTATCAAAGTTAGAGCTACTTCTTTTACACCTCAGTGCCCCTCTATCTGTGATCTGCATTAGTGACCTTTTCAGACACAGCATGCTGCTGCATAGATATTGGACTTAACATTCTCTCACTTAGATGAAAAATACCTGCAAAACCAACAAACCAGCCAGGTTGTGCCACACACTGGATCTGAAATTGCATCACGATGGATTACTGCACCTTAATTTATCGCTTCCGGCTTTGTGTTTAGAGACTCGAGCCATGGACAGAGGGAGGGAGACGGCGTCCAGCCAGCGCTTCTCGTACTTTGGTTCATTAGCCGAGGGTGAGGAGGGTGAAGACGGCGCCTAGATAGAATAAATGAGAGAAGAAGAAAAAAAGAAGAAGAAGTGAAAAGACAGACAAAAGGATGAGCATGAGAGGATGGGCGGTTCATCTTAGCCCCTCTTCAGTGCACTTTGATCAGTGAAAAACAACAACTGGGTCGCACGCTTCAGTAGCATCACTGAAGCCGCATGCTGCCTCTAGATAATAAACCTCGCCTTCTTTCCGTAACGCCATCCTCGAGTATTTATTAATGAGAACATTTTGACACTTTGAAAAGCAGGGCAGCGCTTTATGTATTTACTGCAAATATGCAAATAGCATGAGACCTCTGAAGCATTTCAAGATAAATAAGAGAAGAAAGATCGAAACAAATTAGCCTGTGTTGGTTATTAATGTTCACCATTAAAACAGCTTTCAGCTATAAAACAGCTAAAACAAAATTCCAGGCTATGAAGATTTTAGGATTTGTCTTAAAAACGCCTTCATAAGCAGCTTACAAACAGTTTGTAATATATACACACACACACACTACCGTTCAAAAGTTTGGGGTCACCCAGACAATTTTGTGTTTTCCATGAAAAGTCACACTTTTATTTACCACCATAAGTTGTAAAATGAATAGAAAATATAGTCAAGACATTTTTCTGGCCATTTTGAGCATTTAATCGACCCCACAAATGTGATGCTCCAGAAACTCAATCTGCTCAAAGGAAGGTCAGTTTTATAGCTTCTCTAAAGAGCTCAACTGTTTTCAGCTGTGCTAACATGATTGTACAAGGGTTTTCTAATCATCCATTAGCCTTCTGAGGCAATGAGCAAACACATTGTACCATTAGAACACTGGAGTGAGAGTTGCTGGAAATGGGCCTCTATACACCTATGGAGATATTGCACCAAAAACCAGACATTTGCAGCTAGAATAGTCATTTACCACATTAGCAATGTATAGAGTGGATTTCTGATTAGTTTAAAGTGATCTTCATTGAAAAGAACAGTGCTTTCTTTCAAAAATAAAGACATTTCAAAGTGACCCCAAACTTTTGAACGGTAGTGTGTGTATATATATATATATATATATATATATATATATATATATATATATATATATACACACCGTATATATCTTTGAATATACATCCATGTGGTTCTCATTTGTGTGCTTTGGATATACAGTAGATCTCACTTCCTAGTTTACCTCCATGAAAAAAGATCTGCGTTTGCTTTTAGATAACAGTGACATTTTTCTTAAACCCACCAATACATTGTGACTCTCCGCAGACCTCAAGCACTTTAACTTGACTCAAAAGAAGAGATTGTCTAGTCCTCAAATTATTATTTCGACAGAGCACAATTCTCTGCTTCAGCACTAAACCACAGTGAAGAAAAGAAGGCTGATGGGCTATTTTCAAGCTGAACTACTCTTATTTCAGAAAGAATCTATAAGGGAAGAAAAACAAATTCAAACCCTTAAAATACTGGATTATTGTGTAGTAACATATTGTTCTGTAACTACTATGAGTTATTTAGAACTACAGTGGAATTAATACATAGTGCAAATAGAACAAGTAAAAGAAACTCTATAAAGGCAATGTGTTTACTGAAATTAAACGTTTCTAAATAAAAAAAAAATAAAGTAATGGAAACAGTTAAAAAAACACCCTTTAAAACTACATCAGCTCTCTCTGGTATACTTTGGTACAGTTTTTGCTGGTAAGATTATTTTCAAGCATCTTGGAGAACCTGGAACATTTGCGCTTCCACAGGCTTCGGCTATCACACTTACTCCTGGTCTCAGATCGCCTTGGTGAGTTTTTCTTTTGCATAGTAATGCATATAATGAGAAATACGAGTCAGGGGTTCTCGGCTCTGGATGTGTAAAGGGCTAAAACAACAACAACAACAACAACAACAACAACTCCTAAGCAGTTCTATAATCTATTGCCATGAATTGCAATTTAAGTTCCCTAAAATACATCCAGAAACCAAAAACTGCCTGAAGTTGTGCGCTTGACGTTAATAAGCTGTGACAGAACAAGATATCATTCTGTTGTACGGGAAAAATACTCTAGCAAAACAGATAAATCTTATTAGTTTTCACTCGAATTCAAATCACTAGTGAGTCATACGTGTGTACGTATGGATGTATAAACGATGTTTTACATTACAGACCGCGCTTCCAGTTGACCCACATACGGTATAAGCATGTTAATAAGGAACTCAGATTACACGCGTGTATATACATGTTACATCTCTGCAGCTATTTCATCACATTACATTTTTAAAGGCTGTCCAAGTGAATTCTGACACCGGTAATCAAATCAAAAGTTGGTGCTGTTTCCAATTAGGCATACGTCTTAGGCACTTTCTCAAGTGGGGTACACTGTGGATGCACGCCAAGGCGGGATAATTAAACCTGATTTGACTTTCATGTTGCGCTGTGCTAAAGTCCGAGATGACAAGGAATAAAATATAGTCACCACGTCAAGATGAATTATGGTGACAAAGTGTCTGCTCTCTAGCACAGACCAAATCCCAGCACCGCTGACATTGTTGTCCTTCATATCAGGCTGCCTGCCATGCCACAAGATATTTCTGAGGCAATGAGAGATGCAACACTAATTATTGGAAGGCATGTAAATGAATCAGTGCTCATCCCCGGGTGCTGTGAAAGCAAAACAGTGTCAATCAACTCAATGTCGGAGGAGCATACAGGGAATGACAAGCTCTGCGAATTCTAATCACCTGCAGGGAAGGAAGCATCGAGAGTAAAGCAGGATTAACAAAAACCCTCATTTAGAGGACACTTTTGTTGACTCAGCAATTAGACAACCACAGCTCATGTTTTAATACAATCCTTCCTTGAACGCAGAAAACAAGAGGAAGGAAGGAAGGAAGGAAGGAAGGAAGGAAGGAAGGAAGGAAGGAAGGAAGGAAGGAAGGGAGGGTCAGCGTCGACAGGAGAAATGCATTCGAATCTTTACGCAGCAAGTTTGCTACCTGGATACAGTCGCAGTTTAATAATGGAGCAGCCCAGCTGTGCAGATTTTTTAAGCATTTGTCTTCTTTGAAAAAAGAAACAAGAAACAAGCCTGCCATCCATTCATTCTGCTTCGTCTGTCATGCCGAGCATATGTCATCCAGACGGCTTCATTAAAACACACACCCTCATGCTCTCAAAGGATGCCGATACAGTAGCTCTAAAGAACAGAGCTGATGATTGAGCTGATTAATACATATTCAACGCGTTCATTCATGTGTTTCTGCTCATGTGGATGAATCTCTTGGTGCTTTGAGGCACTTAATCATGTCGGCATGGCATGTTCACCTTCACATGACACCCTCTGTTTGATAATAAGCTGCCTGATAAGCTGTCACCTACCTGCCCTGCCCTATAGGAAGGCCAGCACAGCACAGCAATCCCTACAGCCTGCTGTTTTTTATGTCTTACTACATAGGGTGCTTGTCTAATTCCATTTACTAAACAAAGATGAAATGAACTCACATGGGTAGGGCACTGAGATTCTCATAATATTATTACGTGACATTATGGGATGGATGAGGTGTCTGGTCTCACAGCTAGAGCCTTGTGGAGCTGCTAGATTATAGTCTGCTGAGATACTGTATGTGTGCTAATTTTTTTCGCATCTCAGCATGCCATTGCATTCACACCTCTCAACAATGGGAAGGATTCGTGCATGCAATGCTGGCCAATAACAGCGATAACAGCTCATTTTCGCTACTATTTATTAAAGCCACAAGAAGCATAAATAGAACACACCAAAATGGCAGTGGTAATAATTCTGATTGACTAATCTGATTGCACATGAAATATATATGTTTAATGATTCTGGTGGTGGGCGGCACGGTGGTGTAGTGGTTAGCGCTGTCGCCTCACAGCAAGAAGGTCCGGGTTCGAGCCCCGTGGCCGGCGAGGGCCTTTCTGTGCGGAGTTTGCATGTTCTCCCCGTGTCCGCGTGGGTTTCCTCCGGGTGCTCCGGTTTCCCCCACAGTCCAAAGACATGCAGGTTAGGTTGACTGGTGACTCTAAATTGACCGTAGGTGTGAATGTGAGTGTGAATGGTGTCTGTGTCTATGTGTCAGCCCTGTGATGACCTGGCGACTTGTCCAGGGTGTACCCCGCCTTTCGCCCATAGTCAGCTGGGATAGGCTCCAGCTTGCCTGCGACCCTGTAGAAGGATAAAGTGGCTAGAGATAATGAGATGAGATGAGATTCTGGTGGTAATCTATTGGGGCTGTATAGCAGTTGTCTGCCACACTGCCATCACAGGGGGGGCATTGGTAGTACAGCTACAATGATGTTTAATAGAAAAAAATACTAAAATGATCTCAAACATAAGGGATAATGATCGGTTTTCCTTGTTAGTGCCAGCAGCATTCGGTGTCATATTAATGAGAAATTCGGTTATGCACTGCAGCTATACGATGCAGTCGGGCTGATTTATAGCAGAGACTTGGCTCAGCTAGTTATCTCCAAAATGACAAGCACATTGGCATTGTCAGCAATATTAGCATGAAAGTTGAAGCATTAGAACTTCTTGTGTTTGAGCAGGATGTACAGATGAGAGCTGGATGGATTAAAAAGACTATAGCTCTGCTGCATCGGTCACTTTAGTTAGAGACGAAGCAAAAGCCAATAGAAGCTTTGCACCGTCAGGTGACCCCATAGCAACAGTAACTACGCCGCCATGACGGGGGGGCACGCTCGTAGTGCTTCATTCAGACGAGTTAGTTGTTATTGATCAGTATGGGAAAGTTTTGCTGCATTTTTGGATGTGCAAATCATTTTGAACGAAACAGACATCAGATGTTTTAATTTACCAAAAGTAATTCATCATCAAGGAAAAAAAAGTAGAGAAATGTCTAAACGTGGGAGGGAAAAATGGGGGGAAAAAAACATTCAGCGGGACTTGGTGTCGAATGGAGAGGGCAAAAACCCTATGGTATGCTTACTTCATTTCCACAAAGGTGAGAATTCAAAAAAAGAAAAAAAATTAATCTCAGAACTGCAGCAAGGTGCTCATTCTTAGATAGTGAAGCAAACATGAGCAACACAGCAGCTTGGCATCACCTAACCTTCACCGAGATTTAAAAAGTGCATTTACATTCAGGGATCTTTCGGAGCATATTGTGCGTGCACTTTGGACCCAGTTGTTCTGGGAAACACCTGATGCTGATTTGAGCGCAATCAGCACGCGCATATAAGGACACAGAGGCTTTTCAAAATATTATCATCATCACTGTCACGGTTGTATGTAGCCATGTTTATGACTCTGCTTTCGGTTTCATTTTTTGTGTTTTGTTTTTGTAAATATCACACCTGCTAATAGGGGCAGCACGGTGGTGTAGTGGTTAGTGGTGTCGCCTCACAGCAAGAAGGTCCGGGTTCGAGCCCCGTGGCTAGCGAGGGCCTTTCTGTGCAGAGTTTGCATGTTCTCCCCGTGTCCACGTGGGTTTCCTCCGGGTGCTCCGGTTTCCCCCACAGTCCAAAGACATGCAGGTTAGGTTAACTGGTGACTCTAAATTGACCGTAGGTGTGAATGTGAGTGTGAATGGTTGTCTGTGTCTATGTGTCAGCCCTGTGATGACCTGGCGACTTGTCCAGGGTGTACCCCGCCTTTCGCCCGTAGTCAGCTGGGATAGGCTCCAGCTTGCCTGCGACCCTGTAGAACAGGATAAAGCGGCTAGAGATAATGAGATGAGATGAGATGAGATGAGATGAGATGAGACATTTCTGGAATAGATCATGCATGGATCATGCACAATGCGCTCCGAAGGATCCCTGAATGTAAAAGCACTTTTTAAGTCTCTGTGAAGGTTAGTCTGTGCAGAGCCGCTGTGTTGCTCATGTTCACGTCACTGTATAACAATGAGCACCTTGCTGCAGTTCTGAAATTATTTTTTTAATTCTTACCTTTGAGCAATTCCAGCGTTATGGACGTGACACTTGAACTCAAAATGGCAACAAATGACCCAGTGCATGTTTTATTGTCTCCCAGTATTTAAACAGGTGTTGCATATTTTAAGGCTGTACCATACTGGAGAACTGATAGAACAAGAACAATTCCCATAGTACATCTGGGGCATGCCAGAAAATGCCAATAAAAGATGCGTTATGGATGTGACAGAAAAAGTATCACTTTTCTTGGGTGACTGTACATTTTTATCAAACTCTGTGAAATTGTAAACCTAATGTCGAGATGGAGATATCCATTTGATAGAGGGGTCCAAGGTGAATATTAAAAAATCTTTGTTTAAAATATTTTGTATTTCATGCAGAGTTTCGGAAGGAAAAGTCAGCGTTATGGATGTGACGAAATTCCGTTATGGATGTGACGCGTCTGAAATAGACATGGCATATGTTTAGAAAATCAGCAATTTAACCACCATAACCCTTTGAAAAACTCTCTAAATATCAGCTAAAACTATCAAAGTTCTTAAATAATATTTAGGATGGCTATTGTTTTGCTGTTTTGTGGATTTTAGCATACATTTCTGTGGCTTGTGGCAATAATATAGAATTGTACATGATCAAAGTTGATTTTAGCTTGGGTTTTACATTATAAGAAAGAAAGACTGACAGTGACATATTAGGTTGGTTACAAATTGGTTCAACTTATTCACATCTGTAAAATACAGGCCTAGGTGATATCTCTGGGAGTGGTTTTGATGTTTTACATGTTGCTTTATTTTTGCATGGTGAGGTTGACATTTACATGGAATTGCCCCTTTGTGGAAATGAAATGAGCATACCATAGGGTTTTTGACCTCTTCGTTCGACACCGAGTCCCGCCGAATGTTTTTTTTTTCCCATTTTCCCTTCTACATTAAGAAATTTCTCTAGTTTTTTCCCCCAATGATGAATTACTTTTGGTAAATTAAAAAAAAATCTTATGTCTTTGTTTCGTTCAGAACGCTCAACAACAACTAACTCGGCTGAATGAAGCACTACAAGCGTGCCTCCTGTCATGCCGGCGTAGTTGCTATGGGGTCAGGTGACAGTGCAAAGCTTCTATTTCGACGTGCACCACTATGAACAACTAGTCAAACAGCATTGTGGGTAATGTAGGAAACTGTTAAGTAAAGCGAAAATAGACCAACATGCTGATGAAAGTTTAAACTATAAGAGTCAATTCAGAATTTCATTATATTTCATTACATTCAATTAATCTCAGACTAAAGATATGATAAATCTAGATTAATATGCAAGTCGCTCAGAGTCGATTTTTCTTTTAATGCCATATTTACAACCTGCCATTCAAGCAATTTTCCACTGCTCTGAATTGGATCATTTGTGTAAGACTAACTGACAGAATATTGTATATAGAGATGCACTTACTGTGTTGCTTAAATTCCCATTTAAATGTAAACCACTGTCAAAAAGTGGTGAAGATGCTCTGCTACTCTGATCACTGGATGGTCCTGGAGAGCCTGCAAAAAATATATCCCAGACTGTTTAAGATTCAACATATAACCACACTGCTTGCATGCATTATCGAGATTTACTACTGCAATCAGTTGTGATTAGTAAAACCAGCAACTGAACCACTAAATCTAAACAAATGGGTCTTTTTTTCGATAATGTATAAGCAATAAATCAATTCTTGCATTTTAGCATTTCAGCATTTTTAACAGCTTTGAATTATTTTAAAACACACATCAGATACTGCAGATTAAATACAGTTTGATGTGACAACCAAATCCAGGAGCAGCACTATATTTCCTTTAAGGGTCTTGGCTGTGTTAGAGCTGTTGTAACCCCCTGCAGAGCTTGTGAATGCTCGTGAAGGTGCACAGTGCGAACTCACCTAATGGGAGCTTTAAAAAGGCTGGTGCCTCCCTGAGGTACCTCACAGTGATTGTAACTTCATCTCCAGCAGTTCGCAAGAGATGAACCTGCCCAGGAAACAAAAGAAAGTGAGAGACAAGGAAAGAAGAGAGGCAGTGAGAGCGCTGTGGGAGACGGATATACAGAATAATATCCTTTTAACGCTGCAGGACACTTGACATAATAAAAAGCTGGCATTGTTAAAGGCAATGCATAAAATGAGACCGCCACATTGAACTGGTTTTAAAGGACTTCAGCGTTTGAAATAATTCGTTTATTAAAATCAAAATGCAGGCTCATGATGGATTTCAGTATATGACTTCTTTGAATAAGTAGAGCTCTGAACACTCAGCGAAGCTTTTGTGTGATCTGAGAGGCCAGTTAACTGCTGCTCAGACATGTAATTACCCCCGCAGTCTCTGGTCTCTGGTAGCTTCACGTTGATTCAGCCACTATGCATATGATTTAAACTACTGTCCAAATATGAAACGCCTGTGTTTGAATGATTCACACTACTCTCTTTTATCTAAACAACCCTTATCTAAAGCCTTTCATTTTCATGTTTTTCAGAATGCACCAATACATTTTGTCTTCTCTGGAGAATCTTCCAAAAGTCTTTGATTAAAACCATAAACAGATGAATTCCTAAATTTAGTCAAGTCGGGTTTTCAGTCTGTGATTAATAAGTGGTTTGACAAGCATTTCTACAAAGGGCTCACCCCAAATCACGCTGAGTATAAAGTCATGTTTTTGACATTTAAAGCCCTTAATGACATTGCTACGGCATATCTTGCTGATCTCTTGAAGCATTATAGCAGCTCCCAACCACTTTGCACAGTTGATGCAGGCTTACTGCTAATCCCTAGGATCACTTACAACCTAGTGGAAGGGCTTTTTGCTTGTATAGCTCCTAAACTCTGGAGCAGTATTTTAGAGAATAATATGAATCCAAGCTCTGTTTGAGTTTTTGTTAAATAAATATTTAAACAGGACTTTGCTTAATTTACACATAGGTTTCTTGCTTGTGTAGTTGCTATTGATATTTTGTCCCTTTCATTTTTGTACTTCAATTCAATGTTCACAAATGATCATTTATTATTAAATCCAATTTGGTGTTTTACCAGAAACTTAGGCCCTGTCCACACGGCAACGGATTCAGGTGACTCTGATACAATTGCTTATCGTTTAGGCCTGGCGTCCACATGGCACCGGCGTTTTGGGTGCCCAAAACGCAATCTTTTTGAGAACGGGTTCCAGAGTGGAAAGATCTGGCAACGTTGCCGTTGTGAAGTCGTCTGGATGAGTAGAACGGATTTGTTTACGATGACGTCACAACCACATTGACTGTGAGTGCTTCACGCCGGGTAGAAGTGTAACGAACTCGATGCGAGTTGTCAACAAATCCTATAACTTGGTTCATGAAACGCGCTTACAAAATATTTTCACTGTGAATATTTATTGTGTAATGGTGCAAAGTGAGAGAGAGAGAGAGAGAGAGAGAGAGACTCTGCCCTTAGGGCAGAGTCAATCCCGCCAGCAAAAATAGGGAAAAAAAGGAGCGATCTCACCTCTTCAAATGTTGGTTTTAGTCCTACAATACATTCCTCAAAAAGGGCGTAGAAGAGCAAATTAATCCATCAACGTGTAACATTCAATTTATTCTGAACCATTAAAGACGCCGCCTTCCGCGTAGAATCATACGTCATCCTCGCCGCCATATTGGAGAGGTCAAAGCGGAGAATAAAGATTCATGTGCTGCGTTTAACTGTACCAACAGGTTTACCGTCCAAACGAGATCACATGGGATTACCTTTCACAGGTGAGAAACAACAAATTAATCCATCAACGTGTAGCATTCAATTTATTCCGGACCATTAAAGACGCCGCCTTCCGCGTAGAATCATACGTCATCCTCGCTGCCATATTGGATAGGTCAAAGCGGAGAATAAAGATTAGCTGCGTTTAACTGTACCAACAGGTTTGCCGTCCAAACGAGATCACATGGGATTACCTTTCACAGGTGAGACTGGAAAAATACTTTTCATTGTATTTGGTCATTATAACGTAATTTTACGAACAGATTTTCCTGACTTTGTGGCTAATATGAAGTCTCACGCATAATAGTTTATGCGCATGCGTCCTTACTTCTTCTATTGTTCTGGTGTCTCCGAAGGGACCGTCTTACAGCGCCCCTAGAGGTGTGGCATGTGTATTGCATCGTTTTCAGCAAGCGTTGCGTTGCCATATGGACCTGATATTTTACTGATCGTTGCCCATTTGGATGCGATATATTTTTAAATAACATCTCGTTGCCGTTGTCGTGTGGATGTAGCCTTAGTGAAGCCTCCTTACCACCTTTGAAAGTACATATGGCCCTTTTAAGGTATTGAGTTTAATTAATCCATAATGAGGGTTTGATGCTTTGAATTTACTAGAATTAAAATTATTCTGGTGGCGTAGTGGTTAGCACTGTCGCCTCACAGCAAGAACGTTCTGGGTTTGAGCCCAGCGGCCGATAAGGGCCTTTCTGTGTGGAGTTTGCGTGTTCTCCCCGTGTCTGCATGGGTTTCCTTCAGGTTCTCTGGTTTCCCCCACAGTCCAAAGACATGCAGCTTAGGTTAAGTGGCTACTCTAAATTGCCCATTGATCAAGCTTGGAGAGGGATTGACTCTGCCAAGTTTAAATGCCCTAGGCACACCAATGATGGACTGTTAAAATGTTATCAGTGGTGCTCCTATGGCCCTTACTGGCTATGGGAAGAAGAAAACTATGCTGCTACACTGTAAAAAGGTTATTTTTTTCTATATACAGCCCTTTCAGTTAATTTTTCCCCCCCAAATGACTAACGTTTATTCAGATCTGACTGCTCTCTACTGAACTATTTGTGCTTTCATAGCACCTTTTAATCATCTAGGTATAAGTCAGTGACATTGCACAGAGGATATTATATTCACCCATCTGTAATATGTAATCTTTATCTTTCTTGCTTTCTGAGAATATTTGAATCTCTGATCTCAACCTGTGACAGATCTGAGACGACTGCACTGCAAAATTCTTCAAATAATATTCTTATTATGCTCTGATATTAAGAGACTTCATATTGTTTAGGTAAGAACTCTAACCTCTCACAGCACCCTGTCATTTGGCTTACTGTTTTCCTTTCTGCTTTGCCTGGCTCATGCTCCCTTGTCAGCATCAGCTCCTGTGTCTAATTTGTTCTGAATGTCCTTCCAAAAATCACATGCGGTTACACTGCCATTCTAAGCCATGGCTCTTGTCCTCCTTTTTTTGCTAGCTGTTTTCTAGTTATACCTTCTCCAAGATGTATTTCTGCTGCCTTCAGGATTTTCACTCTGGGCTGTCTGCCTGTATTAAGATTTATGGATTTGCCTGCATCTTGACACTGACTATTGTACCCAGGTTTTTGGACTTTGCACTTATTTATATCATCTTGGACTCTCCTGTGTTACATCATCATTGTATTGAAAAGAAATATGAAAATGATATCTATCTATCTATCTATCTATCTATCTATCTATCTATCTATCTATCTATCTATCTATCTATCTATCTATCTACAGTGGTGCTTGAAAGTTTGTGAACCCTTTAGAATTTTCTATATTTCTGCATAAATATGACCTAAAACATCATCGGATTTTCACACAAGTCCTAAAGGTAGATAAAGAGAACCCAGTTAAACAAATGAGACAAAAATATTATACTTGGTCATTTATTTATTGAGGAAAATGATCCAATATTACATATCTGTGAGTGGCAAAAGTATGTGAACCTCTAGGATGAGCAGTTAATTTGAAGGTGAAATTAGAGTCAGGTGTTTTCAATCAATGGGATGACAATCAGGTGTGAGTGAGCACCCTGTTTTATTTAAAGAACAAGGATCTATTAAAGTCTGAGCTTCACAACACATGTTTGTGGAAGTGTATCATGGCACGAACAAAGGAGATTTCTGAGGACCTCAGAAAAAGTGTTACTGATGCTCATCAGGCTGGAAAACGTTACAAAACCATCTCTAAAGCGTTTGGACTCCACCAATCCACAGACAGACAGACTGTATACAAATGGAGGAAACTCAAGACCATTGTTACCCTCCCCAGGAGTGGGCGACCAACAAAGATCACTCCAAGAGCAAGGCGTGTAATAGTCGGCGAGGTCACAAAGGACCCCAGGGTAACTTCTAAGCAACTGAAGGCCTCTCTCACATTGGCTAATGTTAATGTTCATGAGTCCACCATCAGGAAAACACTGAACAACAATGGTGTGCATGGCAGGGCTGCAAGGAGAAAGCCACTGCTCTCCAAAAAGAACATTGCTGCTTGTCTACAGTCTGCTAAAGATCATGTGGACAAGCCAGAAGGCTATTGGACAAATGTTTTGTGGACGGATGAGACCAAAATCGAACTTTTTGGTTTAAATGAGAAGCGTTATGTTTGGAGAAAGGAAAACACTGCATTCCAGCATAAGAACCTTATCCCATCTGTGAAACATGGTGGTGGTAGTATCATGGTTTGGGCCTGTTTTGCTGCATCTGGGCCAGGATAGCTTGCCATCATTGATGGAACAATGAATTCTTAATTATACCAGCGAATTCTAAAGGAAAATGTCAGGACATCTGTCCATGAACTGAATCTCAAGAGAAGATGGGTCATGCAGCAAGACAACGGCCCTAAGCACACAAGTCGTTCTACCAAAGAATGGTTAAAGAAGAATAAAGTTAATGTTTTGGAATGGCCAAGTCAAAGTCCTGACCTTAATCCAATGGAAATGTTGTGGAAGGACCTGAAGTGAGTAGTTCATGTGAGGAAACCCACCAACATCCCAGAGTTGAAGCTGTTCTGTACGGAGGAATGGGCTAAAATTCCTCCAAGCCGGTGTGCAGGACTGATCAACAGTTACCGCAAACGTTTAGTTGCAGTCATCGCTGCACAAGGGGATCACACCAGATACTGAAAGCAAAGGTTCACATACTTTTGCCACTCACAGATATGTAATATTGGATCATTTTCTTCAATAAATAAATGACCAAGTATAATATTTTTGTCTCATTTGTTTAACTGGGTTCTCTTTCTCTACTTTTAGGACTTGTGTGAAAATCCGATGATGTTTTAGGTCATATTTATGCAGAAATATAGAAAATTCTAAAGGGTTCACAAACTTTCAAGCACCACTCTATCTATCTATCTATCTATCTATCTATCTATCTATCTATCTATCTATCTATCTATCTATCTAAATTGACAACTGCCAAACCAAACCTTCTTCAGACTAACCTTAACCTTTTTTTAGTTCCCATTCATGAACTGTTAAGAATTAGTAATTGAAGCAGTGCTTTTCTTTTCCTTCTAATACACTATAAAGACAAAAGTATGTGGACACCTGACCATCACATCCACATGTGCCTCGTGAACATCCCATTCCACATTTAAGCCACCTTTCTGTTACAATAATCTCCACTCTTCAGGGAAGGCTTTCTACTAGATTTTGGAGCATGGCTGTGGGGATTTGCCCATTCAGTCACAAGAGGATTAGTGAGGTCAAATGCTGATGTCAGGCGAGAAGACCTGGCCCACAGTCAGCATTCTATTTCATTCCAAAGGTGTGGGATTGAGGTCAGGGCTCTGGACAGGCCACTCGAGTTCTTCCACACCAACCTTGGCAAGCCATGCCTTCATGGGGTTTGCGACGGAACAGGTCCCTTTTCAGTAAAGAGAAATTTTAAAGCCACAGAATGCATTTGAGGCATCTGTCTGCTTCCATACAATGCACTGTTAACACTGTTGCCTCATATCAAGAAAGTTCTGGGTTTGAGCCCAATGGCCGATGGGGGCCTTTCTGTGTGGAGTTTTCATGTTCTCCCCATGTCTGCATGGGTTTCCTCCGGGTGCTCTGGTTTCCCCCACAGTTCAAAGACATGTGGTTAGGTTAACATGGGGCAGCCATAGCCTGAAGGTTGGACTTAAGTGCCCTTGAGCAAGGCACCTAACCCCCAACTGTTCCCCGGGCGCTGTAGTATAGCTGCCCACTGCTCTGGGTGTGTGGGTGTGTGCTCATTGCTCACTTGTGTGTGTTCATTGCTTCAGATGGGTTAAATGTAGAGGAGGAATTTCAGTGTGTGCTTAAGTCTGTGCTTGAGTGTACGTGGGACAAATAAAGGCTTCTTCTTCTTTGTGGCAACAGTTTGCGGACGGCCCACATATGGGTAGGAAAGACATGTGTTCGCATATTTTTGGCCATACAGTGTACATACAGACAGGAAAATAACTTTATATAACAAGTGTTGCCAGGCAAAACAAACCTTGCCCAGTAGCACTTATGATGAATATGAAGGAAGATCTCATCTCTCATCTCATTATCTCTAGCCGCTTTATCCTGTTCTACAGGGTCGCAGGCAAGCTGGAGCCTATCCCAGCTGACTACGGGCGAAAGGCGGGGTACACCCTGGACAAGTCACCAGTTCATCACAGGGCTGACACATATGCCGCTTTTCCACTACCAACGCGGCTGAGTTGGGCTGAGCCATGCCGTGCTGAGTTGGGCTGAGCGGGGCTGTTGGAGTTGCATTTCGACTACAACCGCGCTGAACCGTGCTGGCTGGAAGTGGGTGGACACATTGGGTGGAGTTAGCGAAAGTTGGTGGACGTCACGTGATGTCGTTAGGCGGCGCAAACAGTGACATCAATGATCTTTTAAGCGGTAGTCTCACGACCCGGATAGTAAACAATAAACATGGAGTCGTTAGTGTTGCTGGTCTTGGTGCTGTGGCTTGTTGTCACCGACAACGCCAACAGATACTGGCAAGAGCGTAGAGATGAGGCGAGGCGCATAAGGCTTCAGAAATTCTCGTAATTCGTAATTCTTCTTCTTCCGGGTTTACGGTGTTTACAGATCCCAGCGTGCTCGCTGGGCGTGTGTGGGCATGTGAGGACACTCCTCCTCACCAATCAGTGCACAGGGGAGTGTCTCCTCACGCCCCTAGCCCCACTCGGCTCGGTTTGGCTCGCTTCAGCCCTACTCCAAAACCGTGTGAGTTTTGGGTGCTAAGCAGGGCTGAAGCGAGCTGAGTCGTGCTGCTCTAAGGTAGTCAAAACGCGAGCCGTGTCGGGCTGAAGTGAGCTGAAAAAGGGTAGTGGAAAAGGGCCAATAGACACAGACAACCATTCACACTCACACCTATGGTCAATTTAGAGCCACCAGTTAACCTAACCTGCATGTCTTTGGACTGTGGGGGAAACCGGAGCACCCGGAGGAAACCCACGCGGACATGGGGAGAACATGCAAACTCCACACAGAAAGGCCCTCGTTGGCCACGGGGCTTGAACCCGGACCTTCTTGCTATGAGGCGACAGCGCTAACCACTACACCACCGTGCCGCCATGAAGGAAGATATCACGAAAAAATGATTTGACCTTTTTACTGACCTTGACCTTGTGTATGAACATACTTGGCCAATAAACATGGTTCTGATTCTGATTCTCTGCTGCTCTCAGCCCATCAGAACACACTGTACTGCTTACTGCTCTCAGCCAATCAGAACACACCGTACTGCTCTCAGCCAATCAGAACACACTGCACTGTGCGAATGTTCCACTCTTACATTCTTACAGCACGATGACATAGTAGCTACCGCCTCGATATGAGGCAGTAGCTACAAAACCCTTGACCTTGACCGGATGACCCCCAAACTTTTGGAGGTTCTATTTGAGACCGATGCCCATCTAGCCTGAAAGATTCATGAAGATTGGTCCAGCCGTTTTCCCATAACATTGTTTACAAAAAACAAACAGATAAACAAACAAACAAACAAACAAACAAACCCGACCGAAAACAATACCTCGCTCCCTGGTGGACTCCGTCCCGGGCAAGGTAATAATTCAACAGAAAGTATCTTAGTAAGGTCTTGGGCCACCACAAGCCTCGAGAACGGTTTCAGTGCTCCACAGCAAAGATTCAACATGCCTCAGGAAATGGACTGGAGAGACACCATTCTTCCAAAAAGATATTCCCTTGACTGGTGCTTTGATGATGGGTGGTGGAGACCACTGTCTAACAAGTCAGTCAAAAATCCTTTAGGTGTTCAAAGGGGTTAAGATCTGGTGACTGTGACGGCCATAGCATCTGTTTTACATCCTTTTCATCCTTATCAAGCCTATCAGCAACTTCTCATTCACTATGGATGGACGTGGAAGTCTCTTGGAACAGACTATTTGCATCAGGATAGAAATGTTTCATCATAGGATAAAAGTGATCACTCAGAATAACTTAGTATTGATTTACAGTGACTACCTTCTACTGTACGCAGACAAATGGACCCAAAGCATGACAGCAAAATGCCTCCCACAGCCTAACAGAGCCACCATTTTGAACTTTAATTTGTCACCCATCTGTACATCTGAGTGGCAAGTAATTTATTTACAACACAAGACCATCTTTTATTGTGACAATCATGGATTCCCTCAAGCTTAGCATCTTCACATCTTAGAATCTGACAATGTCTCTTCTTCACCGTACTGTCGCACATAATAATCAAGTAATAATCCCTCAAATATCAGTGGTCAATCAGTGACAAAGAGATTGTTAGAGCTGAAGCAGCTTGGCTTTGTTAGCTTATGGTTTCTGCGAGTAAGCTCATTAATCATGTCTCTTGACTTCCTGAATGTGAAAGGAGAGACCAGCTGTTTGGAGTGAGAAGTGGCGCATGCGAGAGAAAGAGAGAGAGAGAGAGAGAGAGTATTATAGTAAGGAGATGTGTTGTGGTGTAGGTCCAGAATGAAAAAGATAAATATTTATTATATATTAAAAGGTTGCAGATGGTTCAGTCAGGCACCTTTGATCAATGCTCCATCACTGTCATTTCAACACCACAGGCAGGAGTAATAACACAATTGATGAGTGAATACTTACAACTTCTTCATGCGTGCACTTCTCCACATTGATGCCATTGATCTGCATGAGACAAAAGTTTTCATTTAAAAAAACAAAAAACAAAACACACTTTGAAAATTAGATTCTTTTCTGCACTGTCAAAGCTAGTAATGGTGCAGCAAATATCGGCATTCGACTCTACAGTGTCTACTATACACTGAAGTTCCAGTTGTACAACCCCAAATCAGAAAACGCTTGGACAGTATGTTGAAATTAAAACTGAAAACAATGATTCGTAAATATCACCTGTGTTGCACTCAAAACAATACAAGAGCACATTATTTCATGTTTTACTACATGAATTTTATTGTTATTTCAAAATAAACCCATTTCAGTTTTGATTCTTGCAACACATTTCAAAAATACAGTGGTGCTTGAAAGTTTGTGAACCCTTTAGAATTTTCTATAGTTCTGCATAAATATGACCTAAAGCATCGTCAGATTTTCACACAAGTCCTAAAAGTAGATAAAGAGAACCCAGTTAAACAAATGAGACAAAGATATTATACTTGGTCATTTATTTATTGAGGAAAATGATCCAATGTTACATATCTGTGAGTGACACAAGTATGTGAACCTTTGCTTTCAGTCTTTCGATTACGTTCATTATGTCTTATATTAAATATAGTTAGTTTTTTTTTTTCTTTTTTATCAGACATCTAATTTATTGGGTTTGTTTACCTGACATGTTTCGACGTACAACTTCCGTCTTCCTCAGAGTGTCACCGGATGTTAATTGGTGACGCATCTTTTATCAGCTGCTGTTTCTGAAGGCGTGAGATTCACCTGAGATTCAATCTGCGCTGCCGGGATGAGGAAGTCGTACCGGCCAGCCTGAACATCAAGAACCCGATTCCAACCAGAAACGCGGAAAAGATGATCAGGAAGGTGCGGATGACTCTGGTAAAAGAACGGATACGGTGCACAACGGATAAACTAAATAATATCAACAGCGAACTACACAGAGAGACGGAAACTTTCAAACGCCGGTTTCCCCAAAACAAGGAAATGGAAATGGCAATACACGGACACTTGGCAGACATACACGAACAGGAATTCACAGAGACAAAAACCCGACAAATACGAAAACTGGACAAACTCATCGCACAGAAAAAGAAGGCAGAACCGGAGCACACACACATCAACGACAAATGGATTTACAACATATCAAGGTACAAACTCTCACAAGCAGAACGCAGTATATTAGCAAAAGGACTCAACTACGCTGTCACACCGAACAACATACCACACGACGAATTCATTCTGGCAACTGAGTTAGCATGTGAGAAAATACAGGATCACGGACAAAAAGCAGCACTAAGAAACGCAATAGCTGGTATATTGAAAACGGCCAAACCACCACCCAGCAACATCACCAAACAGGAAGCCAAAGCCATGAGAACATTAGCAAAAAATAAAGATATCACAATTCTCCCAGCAGATAAAGGCAGAACAACAGTTATTATGGACACTGATGAATATGAACGAAAAATGAATGAATTACTCAGCGACAACGCATTTGAAATATTAAAAAAAGACCCAACAGAAGACAAGAAAAAGAAACTTAAAGCACTACTAAAACCACTACTCAATGAAAATAAAATAGATAAGCAGGATTACAATCATTTAGTACCCACAGCCAATGTCATCCCCAGGATTTACGGCACACCAAAAATACACAAACCAGGAACACCATTACGCCCCATAGTAGATAGCATTGGTTCGGTCACATACAACTTATCAAAAGCACTCACCGAAATAATTAAACCATTACTAGGACTCACAGACCAACACTGCAAAAACTCAAAACATCTGGCAGAAGAACTAAAAAACATCAAAATGCAGCAAGATGAAGTTTTCATTTCACATGATGTCATATCTCTTTTCACCAGAACACCCACGGAAGCCACCATACAGATAGTACAAGACAAATTAAAAACAGACAGGACGCTCAAGAAACGTACAAACCTCACCGTACAAGACATCACTCAGCTTCTTCAATTCATCGCCACATCCACATACTTTCAGTTCAGGAATACAATCTACAGACAGAAGGAAGGTTTTGCCATGGGAGACCCACTATCAGCCATCATGTGCGGTTTTTTCATGGAGGATCTGGAGCAAAAAGCACTCACTACAATACCAGCGGAATACAGACCAACACTCTGGAAACGGTATGTGGACGACATATTGGAAAAAGTAAAGAGGGGACACACTCAACAACTCACCGACCATCTTAACACCATAGACAATACCGGCAATATAAAATTCACACATGAAGAAGAAACGGAGCAGTCAATAGCATTTTTGGATTTAAAAATACAACACACAGAAGATGGGGATATCAAAATAAAAGTACACAGAAAACCCACACACACCGACCAATATTTAAACTGGACTTCCGAACACCCCATAATGCACAAAATATCCGTAGTTAGAACATTACATGAACGCACAGCAATAATTACAGATCCACAGGACAAAGAACAGGAGGAACAACATATACAACACGCACTGAAGGCATGTCAATATCCACAATGGGCAATATCCAAAGGGGCGGAACAGGTTAAAAACAACAAAACACAGAAGAAAGAGAAAAAACAAACTAACAAACAAGAACACAGGGGAGTAGTTACATTACCATACATCAGGGGAATAACTGAACGTATTCAAAGAGTAATGAGGAAACACAATGTTAACACACCTGTCAAACCACACACAACACTCCGTCAGATCCTGGTTCATCCCAAAGACAGAATACATCCGGACAACAGATGCAACACCATATATGAGATTCCATGTCAATTATGCAATAAAACTTACATTGGGGAGACAGGAAGGAGTTTCAGCACAAGAAAACATGAACATAAGAAAGAGTGCGAAAAGGAGACAGCTACAAGACAAACCCGAACAATAAAAGAAAAGGCACAACAGGAAAATTATAAGTCAGCTATAACAGATCACTGCAAAAGGGAAAATCATATTATGGACTGGGGGAATGCCAGAGTCATCCGCACAGAAGATAACAAACATCAGCGCTGGATCAGGGAGGCCATGGAGATCCGTAAGCGAAGCCCGAGGACCATCAACCGGGATGAGGGAGCATACATGCTCTCCCACACCTGGAGTGCCATCTTGCAGGGGACAAACAGACAGTAGAAGGCGTGACCGACCTGTCAAACCAGACAGGAAGGCCACGCCTTCAGAAACAGCAGCTGATAAAAGATGCGTCACCAATTAACATCCGATGACACTCTGAGGAAGACGGAAGTTGTACGTCGAAACATGTCAGGTAAACAAACCCAATAAATTAGATGTCTGATAAAAAAGAAAAAAAAAAAAAACTAACTTTGCTTTCAGTATCTGGTGTGACCCCCTTGTGCAGCAATAACTGCAACTAAACGTTTCCGGTAACTGTTGATCAGTCCTGCACACCGGCTTGGAGGAATTTTAGCCCATTCCTCCGTACAGAACAGCTTCAACTCTGGGATGTTGGTGGGTTTCCTCACATGAACTGCTCGCTTCAGGTCCTTCCACAACATTTCAATTGGATTAAAGTCAGGACTTTGACTTGGCCATTCCAAAACATTAACTTTATTCTTCTTTAACCATTCTTTGATAGAACAACTTGTGTACTTAGGGTCGTTGTCTTGCTGCATGACCCACCTTCTCTTGAGATTCAGTTCATGGACAGATGTCCTGACATTTTCCTTTAGAATTCGCTGGTATAATTCACAATTCATTGTTCCATCAATGATGGCAAGCCATCCTGGCTCAGATGCAGCAAAACAGGCCCAAACCATGATACTACCACCACCATGTTTCACAGATGGGATAAGGTTCTTATGCTGGAATGCAGTGTTTTCCGTTCTCCAAACATAACGCTTCTCATTTAAACCAAAAAGTTCTATTTTGGTCTCATCTGTCCACAAAACATTTTTCCAATAGCCTTCTGGCTTGTCCATGTGATCTTTAGCAAACTGCAGATGAGCAGCAATGTTCTTTTTGGAGAGCAGTGGCTTTCTCCTTGCAACCCTGCCATGCACACCATTGTTGTTCAGTGTTCTCCTGATGGTGGGCTCATGAAAATTAACATTAGCCAATGTGAGAGAGGCCTTCAGTTGCTTAGAAGTTACACTGGGGTCCTTTGTGATCTCACCGACTATTACATGCCTTGCTCTTGAAGTGATCTTTGTAGGTTGACCACTCCTGGGGAGGGTAACGATGGTCTTGAATTTCCTCCATTTGTACACAATCTGTCTGACTGGGGATTGGTGGAGTCCAAACTCTTTAGAGATGGTTTTGTCACCTTTTCCAGCCTGATGAGCATCAACAACGCTTTTTCTGAGGTCCTCAGAAATCGCCTTTGTTCGTGCCATGATACACTTCCACAAACATGTGTTGTGAAGATCAGACTTTGATAGATCCCTGTTCTTTAAATAAAACAGGGTGCCCACTCACACCTGATTGTCATCCCATTGATTGAAAACACCTGACTCTAATTTCACCTTCAAATTAACCTTCAAATCCTAGGAGGTTCACATACTTTTGCCACTCACAGATATGAAATATCGGATCATTTTCCTCAATAAATAAATGACCAAGTATAATATTTTTGTCTCATTTGTTTAATTGGGTTCTCTTTATCTACTTTTAGGGCTTGTGTGAAAATCTGATGATGTTTTAGTTCATATTTATGCAGAAATAGTATAGAAAAGTCTAAAGGGTTCACAAACTTTCAAGCACTACTGTAGTTGGGATGGTAAAGCATTGACTACTCTGTTATGTTGTATTCCTTCTCACAACACTGAAAAGATGTTTAGGGACTGAAAACACCAAGTGATAAAGCATTTCAGGTGTTATTTTGTCCCATTCTTCCTGCAAAAAGGTCTTACAGTGTGCAACAATGTGGGGTCGTTATTGTCATATTTTTCATTTCAAAATTCACCACATGTTCTCTATTGGAGACAGAGGGGACAGGCAGCCTCTTCTTCCACAGTCATGTCTTTGTAATGTGTTCAGAATTGCAATGCAGAAACGCAGGTTTTGCAGTGTCTTTTTGAAATATCCCTGGAAAACATGTCGTCTTGAAGGCAGCATATGTTGCTCCAAAATCTCAAAGTGTTTGGTCCGGAGCACACAGCATCCATTTCTTCCAAAATACATGTGGAATACTGATTGATCTGATCACAATACACATTTCCACTGTGTAATGGTCCATCCCAGATGCCTCCGAGCCCAGAGAAGTCGGCGGCACTTCTGGAGACAGTTAACATAAGGCTTTCTTTTTACACAGAAAAGTTTTAACTGGCGTTTGTGGATGTAACTCTGTATTGTAGTGCTTGACAAAAGTTTGCTAAAGTAATCCCGAGCCCATATGGTTATATGAACTATAGATGAATGATGGTTTTTGAATCAGTGCTGTCTGAGGGATCGGAGATCACAGTGTTCAGCTTAGGCTTGTGCCCTTGCCCTTTATGCACTGAAATCCCTCCAGATTCCTTGAATTATTTTATGATATTCTGCACTTTAGAGGGTGAAATATCCAAATCCCTTCATATCTTTCTTTGAGGAACATTGTTTTTAAACATTTCAATAATCTTCTCATGCATTTGTTGACAAACTGGAGATCCTCAGCCCATCTTTGCTCCTCAAAGACTAGGTCTTTCCTGAATTCTGATTTTCGTACCAAATCATGATTACAATCACCTGCTGACATCACCTATTTCAAATCGCATCATTATTTAATTGTTTTACCTCATTACGAGCCCTAAATTGCCCCTGTCCCAACTATTATTGGAATGTGTTGCAGGCCTCAAATGTGGGAATGGATGTATATTAACATATGAAATGAACTTGACAAGCTAAACAGAAATATCTTGGGTTCATGCTGTCTGCAATGAAATACAAGTCAAACTAAATTTAGAAATCATTGCTTTCTTTTTTTATTTGCATTTTCCATACCATCCCAACTTTTTTTCTGATTTGGGGTTGTACATCCATCCTTCCAGAGCTAGTCCATTTTAGTTACTTTACATTTTTTTTTATTTAAGTCAGGGCTGATTTATACTTCTGCGACCACGTACCTGCAAGCAGATCAAGACGGTAAGTGTGAATACTCACACAGGTATACGCATTTATACTTGCATATAAAGTGAGTGTGTACATTAGGGAGCGTTGGCCTATAACCCAAACCAAAATTTACAAAAAAGGGAAAAGTAGAAATGATTAGTCTCAGAACCAAAAACAAAGGAGAGGTCTATGTTTCACTGTAGGAATAATTGATAAACATGGGTGTAACTTTGTTTTGTAAAGTACTGGGGGAAATGAAAATTGCGTGATCAATTATATACCAAGCTAATTCTTCACTTCACGTGTTTTACGTCTATATTAATAATATCAATTCTGTGAATGGTATCAGTTCTTGAATTGAAATACTGTACTTCAACTGTTGTTAAGTCCACAGCTCTAGCAATCACAGAATGACAGATGCTTTAGCACGTTTTAATGAGCAGTGGTGGCTCAATAGTTAAGGTTCTGGGTTACTGATCAGATGGCTGGGGATTGAAGCCCCAGCACTGCTAAGCTGCCATGGCTGAAAAAGGGCCTTCACCCTCTTTGCTCCAGGGATGCTGTATCATGGCTGACCCCAGCTTCCTAACAAGCTGGGATGTACAAAGAAAATAATTTCACTCTGCTGTAATGTACATATGACAAATAAAGTCTTTTCTTTTCACATTGAGTTACCATACTATGTGCTTTGTGTTTGTATGTTAAGAGAAAACAGAAATTAAATTGTGTGGTCCTGCAGGATAAAATTGCCTCACACTTTATTTTTTGAATATGCTACAGTATCATGATTGTAGTTCGATATAAATATATACATGAAACAATAATGTGATCGTGATCGTATCACCATGTGACACAAGGTGAAATGCAGGGGGAAAAAACTGAAATGTTCACTTGTGCGATTAATTTTTATTCTATCCACATTCGCTGGATATGAGCAATCGCACACTCTGATTGGCTACTCCACTGCTAGGCTATCAGCTCATATACCGTGAGTATAGAAAAACAAAACGGCAGCGTGTTTTCCTGAACCAACCGAGGGCGAAATAAAAATTCTACTTGAAAACAACCCCCCCCCAAAATAATAATAAAAAAGCAACAAAATATGGAACAAAATTAGTTGGTGGTAAGAACATTTTTTTAAATTTTTCAATAATTATTATTATTGCATTTTACACAAATTGCTAGAGTCATTTTGCTGGTTTGTTTCCATTCTAAGCGGAAATGATTTTTGTATAAAGTTTTAATTTATCGAATTTGCAAAAAACAAACATAAAAATACTCTATTTCTCAAAATCCAGTGAATGTGGATAGAACAAAGCAGTTATTCCACTCAATCTCGTCGTACATGGCTTATAGCCAACTTGGCACTACGCACCTCGTCTACTATCAGCTCATGTACGACTCGATTTCGTGGAATAACTGTTAAATAGCTGTCCAGTGTGAGAACTTTATCAGAGGAGATATTTTGTTAAATATATATATGCTATTTACCAGCTGGGAGGTCCGTATCGTGAAATACCATGACTGAGGTCTTGAAAGTACTGAGCGAGGCCCTTTGGGCCGAGGTCAGTATTCAAGGCCGAGGTCACGGTATTTCACCATACGGACTGACCTTAAGCTGGTAAATAATATACATTTTTTTCTTTACCAAATTCTAACATAAAACAAGAGCACCCGAAAGGGAAAACCGAGCCGAGCCGCCATTTTGAATCCTCATTCACGGCTGTAATGCAAATGGCTTCCTCCTCGGTATACAAGTGCACTTCCATATCAGGAAAAAAACTACATTTTGCCGCCTATGTAGTCCCCTATTTAAACAAAATTGAGTCATTCAGGATTCAGCCATGTTTTTTGCTCGGCGTTAGCAAGTTACAGGTTTTTAGCTTTCTCCTGAAATGTTTTCTTTTATATTGTCTTCCTCAGGGTAGTTAAACTCGCTTTTGCTGTGAACACTGTCGTTATTGCTATCCATGATGTAAAATTAATGCTATTTTGAATCCTCATTCACGGCTGTAATGCAAATTGCTTTCTCCTCGGTATACAAGTGCACTTCCATGGCATGAAAAAAACTACATTTTGCCGCCTATGTAGTCCCCTATTTATACAAAATTGAGTCATTCAGGATTCAGCCATGTTTTTGCTCGGTGTTAGCAACAGTTACAGGTTTTTAACTTTCTCCTGAAATGTTTTCTTTTATTTCTTCTTCCTCAGGGTAGTAAAACTCGCTTTCGCTGTGAACACTGTCATTATCGCTATCCATGATGTAAAATTAATGCTATTCACCTGAGAAATGCTGGCAAAAATTTCTAAGATTTTTGATAATCTTATAAATAAATCTTATTAAAAAAAAGATAAATGTTGACAAAAAATGCTACTATGTTTGTTGTTGTGAACGAGCGAGTCGCCAGAGGTCCATAACCGGGGTCCGTAACCGGGGTCCGTATCGTAGGATACGGACGCACTCGCCAGCCAATCAGAGCGCAGGATTTGATGGAAACCGGGCCACGAAAAAAATAAACCAAATTATTAAATTAACAGTGTGAGTTTAAAAAAAAATCTGTTGTGTATAAGGTATTTTAACAGATTACTCTTTCAAAAAGGGTTTGTAGGAGTAGAAATACTAATCCTATAGAACACAGGAAGTACCTGAAGCGTTAAGGGAAAATTTTATTGTTTACAATTGCATATGGATTTGCGAATCTAAACATAACATAAAACCCATGGAAAAAGGGAAACAACCTCTCGTCACAATGTTTGCAATCAAACCCACCTCCCCGGCAACCAATCAGCGTTTGCGTAAGGGGTGGTTAATGCACAGCTCCACAGACACACACAACGTTTCTTGGCGCTAGTAGCTTCTTGGAGGATAGTGTGTCTCTGCATGCCCCACTTATCCATAAACCCTCTCTTTACATTAAGAAACAAAACCACAAACATGCTTCAATGCAGAAGTATAAATCAGCTTTTAAGGTTTGCTGTGTTCATTCATTTACTTTAATTTTTATTTACACTTTTCAGAATAATGATCTCTCATACAATCATTTTCTTTTCGTCTGTAACTGATCTGTATTTTAAATATGTAATTCTTTTCATGTTCAAAACTCATAAGTAACTAATAACAGCTAGACGAATGCACAAGTTTGTCAACACTAAATTTAATCTTCTGGTTCATAAATGTGCCACTGAATAATACAGGGATTTGAGTGTGCATAATTTAAGAGTGATATCAAATCATACTCAGATATATCTGAGTCTAGGTCTCCCTTTAATGACAATAGATGGGAAAGCTTAAATCGCAGTTGATTGTTGAGAGCTCTGCATAATCACATCTACCAACAGAACACAGCATAATAAGATTAGCTTAGAGCAAAATAGGACATAGCTACAGATTTAAAGAACGAATGCTTTAACATTTCATTACATGTCTTATTTTCGGGATCAGGACACTTCGTCCACTGCCATTTCGTCCAATAGTTGAGACATTTCGCCCAAAGCCTTTCTCATATGCACTATCAATTATTTTATATGTGTGACAAGATCGAGACAGAAACAAACCATAATGTTTATTAACAATTGTGAAAACACACAGGCAAACAATCCAAAATGGCAGGCAATCTCGTAAATGTGAAACTACCAAAAGGTCAGGCGAAGCACAAACAGGCTAAATCAGGCAAAGACAAAAACAGAAACTAAGAACAGGAAACAGGCTCGGAAACCCAGGGAATCTATACCGGAGAATAAGGCTCGGTAATGCGCACTGACGTGGTGCAATACTTCGCACTGAACGTGCGTTTTCTCAGTCTTTATCCCCTTCGGACATAATGTGTACAATTGTACACATGAAGTTCCATAGCATTTTTTCCTTGTGTCCGAAGAGGTTATATAGGCACGCTGATGCCTCTTGATCATGTGCAGGTGAGCCTCATTAACAGCACGCGTGCGAGAGTCCACTCGGATGCACTCCGGACTGTGCGTGCGCCGAGCGGACTCTCGCACGCACGCTGTTAATGAGGCTCACCTGCACATGATCAAGAGGCATCAACGTGCTTATATAAAGACAGAGAAAATGCACATTTTCTCATATCTGGATATCATATCTTATAGCTTGCACTTGCCAAGGATATCTGGCAAGTGCGAGTATAGATTTTCTATGCAATTTGGTCTAATAAAAACGAACTCTCCCCACAAGCGGCCCCAGCGGAACGTGCCTGGAGTTGACGCTCCGCTGATTCCCATCATTTCCGGTTTCGTTTTCATTTTGCAAAAATGTGTTTTGCTTCGGTCAAATTCCATTGAGAATTCCTCCTTTTTTTTCGAACAAACAAATACCTGAAATATAAAATAACTGGGGCGGCACGGTGGTGTAGTGGTTAGCGCTGTCGCCTCACAGCAAGAAGGTCTGAGTTCGAGCCCCGTGGCCGGCGAGGGCCTTTCTGTGCGGAGTTTGCATGTTGTCCGCGTGGGTTTCCTCCGGGTGCTCCGGTTTCCCCCACAGTCCAAAGACATGCAGGTTAGGTTAACTGGTGACTCTAAATTGACCGTAGGTGTGAATGTGAGTGTGAATGGTTGTCTGTGTCTATGTGTCAGCCCTGTGATGACCTGGTGACTTGTCCAGGGTGTACCCCGCCTTTCGCCTGTAGTCAGCTGGGATGGGCTCCAGCTTGCCTGCGACCCTGTAGAACAGGATAAAGCGGCTAGAGATAATGAGATGAGATGAGATAAAATAACTGACTGAAAATGACTGTAACTGACTGTATGAAAAAGGCTTTGGACAAAATGTCTTAACTATTGGATGAAATGGTCGTTGGACGAAATGAACTGTATCCTTATTTTCTATTTGAGGTTGTGGTAGTATGGGTGCATTTAAAAAAAAGTCTCATTAGATTTATTCCACTGATTCATAAAATGAGATCAAAGGTTAAACCTGCACTTGACCTTGAGAAAATGAATCAGAGGGAAACATCATTAGGATGCAGAGAGCACCTTGCTCTGACATGCACCTATGGCCCTGGGCATTGTGGAGAATAAGAGTAAGCTAACGCTCGCTCCACTAACCTGTAAGACAGCATCGCCGATAAACAGCATCCCTGTCTGATCAGCTGCAGGCCAGACACAATGTGCCAAAGGTTAATAGAGACATTAGGATACAATTAGTCATTTCATATGTGCTAATGTGATAGAAATGGCAATCAGCCCCAGTGACTGAGAAGTTGGCCAATATAGCCCTTAGCAGAATGCTAGGCAAAAGTGGCTTTAATCCAAAATTCATACAGCTCTGAAATTTAGCTCATTTTTCATAATGAATCACAAATACATTTGAGTTTCATTAGCTTTCTGAAATTAAACACATGGCTCCAAAAGTTCGACTATCATCTTACCAAAAATCATTAAGAGCAAGTCATTAAGGAGTCGGTTTCAAAATTTTTCATCAAGACTTTAAGATTTCAAATGCGACTAAATAATAGCACGTTTGTAATACTGCAGCATCTGCATACGGCGTCATGCTGATCTGATGCTATGGGTAATCATTTCACTCATTGCTTTATATTCTTTCTTTGGATTGATGAGTCTGACAGCTCACTCAGTCACTCTACAGGGTTCTTTTTGTGAGGCATAGAAAACATACATGACACATGATATAATCCTTTACCTATTCTATTTTTAAGGCACACAAATTTCAAAGTTATTGATTCTGTGTATCTGACTCGGGGAATAAATAACTGGGGGGGGGCAGACATGTAGGGTGTTCACACGGCACATATTTGCATCGATGCTGCACCGATGTATTTTGTTGCGATATATCTTACACCGGTGTAAATTTTGTGCAGCGTTCACACGTCACAACCCTGCTTACTAGAGAGGAGCGTGTTAGCACCGGTGCAGCCCCACTTGTGGTCACACGGCAGTTTCTGCGACCGTGCAATAGTAGCAAAAACTTTATTACTATCATTTCCTTTGATAGTAATAAAGTTTTGATATCATTTCCTTTTATTACTATCATTTCCTATCATTATTACTATCATTTGCGATAGTAATAATGCAGAAATTAAATATGCGCATGCGTGAAAATGTACTTCCTTTTCCCGGTTGTCATGGCATCACCATGGAGTCAACAGGAAATCTTTTGGTGGAGAGGGTGGAGACCTCGACTGGCTATCGTAGCCTGCAGGGAATCGGCCGTCAGACATCCTGTCGCATGTCCCAGACCCAGTGAAATGTAACTGAATTGTCTTGGCCAGCCCTAAGGGTCCCATCTGCATCTCATCATTGCTGAGGAGTGTGCTCCCATCACCCAATCAAGCATCCAGCCAGAGCAGGTCATGATATTTTTTACCATATTAACATGCCATTGTTGTGTGTTATGCCTGATGTAAAGACTCTCGTCTCTGCGAGCCTACCACACAGATTTAATACTTGTCATTTTTAGGGCATACCTAACAACCTGTGTTTTCTTTCTCTCTCTCTTCTCCCCCCCCAATCTGTCCCTCTGAGTTACATGTTGATCCTGGGATTGAGATGCTGGCCTCTTCTGCCCCTCGGACCTGTTTGATCCATCCTGGTGCCCTGTGTCTGGTTGGAGTTTTATCGCACCGCTCCTGTGAAGGCCGGCCCCATGAGGACAGTTGAGGGTTATACCTGTTAAAACTGTTAATATTATAGTCAGGCTGTCTGTTGTTGCCCAAATGAGGATGGGCTCCCTTTTGAGTCTGGTTCCTCTCGAGGTTTCTTCCTCATGTCGTCTGAGGGAGTTTTTCCTTGCCACCGTCGCCACAGGCTTGCTCATTGGGGATAGATTAGGGATAAAATTAGCTCATGTTTTAAGTCGTTCAAATTCTGTAAAGCTGCTTTGCGACAATGTTTATTGTTAAAAGCGCTATACAAATAAACTTGATTTGATTTGATTTGATCACCAAGCGCCGGGAAAACAACGTGGATGAAGACACCAGTGTTGCCAGATATTGCTGATGTTTTCCCACCCAAAATATGTTCAAATCCGCCAAAATGCACTTAAAACCGCCCAATCTGGCAACACTGGAAGACGCGCAGTTCTGTTGTTGTTGATATTCGCCATTTTGGAAGCGCAAAATACCAGGATGCAAATTATGCAATGCCCGTATGTAATCAACTCTCCTCACGCGTAGCGAGTCTACCCCTGTAGCGTTCAGACGTCCCATTTTATATCGGTGCTGCCCCGCAAACTAGCATTTACTCCGGAGTAAATTTCTTAAACCACCTCCCGAGCAGGGTTAGATTTGCACCGGTTTAAGCAGCTTTCAGGGGCTACACCGGTATAACTTTGTACCGTGTGAACGCTCTACCGGGGCAGCCCCGGTGCTACACCGGAGTAAAAGTTGCCGTGTGAACACCCCTATGGACAATATAATTTCTGGGTTGAGAGAACTAATGTAGCAGTTCCCTGACGTGCATGCTTATATATGAGGCATTCCAATTCATGGCTCAGAGATCATATGGTCCACAACTTGGCATGTGCATCAGTATAATAAGGACAAGCATATGGCCTCTGATTACACACTTATTAAACAGTCTGCCTAAAGATTAAGTGGGTTTTGGCTCTAGAATGCAGACTTTGTAAATTACATACTTGAAAAGAGATAATCAGGGAGGATAACATACACTCATGTGAAAAAGAAAGTACACCCTCTTCCAGTTACATGGTTTTACCAATCAAGACATAACAAAAAAAAATCATCTGATCCTTACCAGGTCCTAAAATTATACAAATCTAACCTCAGGTGTAAAACAACACACAACAGATTCCACAGTGTCATTATTTATTTAACAAAAATTAAGTGAAAATGCAGAATTCATGTGTGAAAAAGTAAGTACACCCCAATGATTCAATAGCTTGTAGAACCACCTTTTGCAGCAATAACTTGAAGCAATCGTTTTCTGTATGATTTTATCAGTCTCTCACATCGTTGTAGAGGAATGTTGGGCCACTCTTCTTTACAACATTGCTTCAGTTCATTCATGTTTGAGGGCATTTGTTTATGCACAGCTCTCTTAAGGTCCCGCCACAGCATTTCAATTGGGTTGAGGTCTGGACTTTGACTTGGCCATTCCAACACCTTGATTCTTTTCTTTTTCAGCCATTCTGCTGTAGATTTGCTAGTGTGCTTGGGATCATTCTGCTGTTGCATGACCCAGTTGTGGCCAAGCTTTAGCTGTTGGACAGATGGCCTCACATTTGCCTCTAGAATACTTTGGTATACAGAGGAGTTCATGGTTGACTCAATAACCGCAAGGTGCCCAGGCCCTGTGGCTGCAAAACAAACCCAAATCATCACCCCTCTACCACCATGATTGATGGTGTTTGTGCTGATATGCTGTGTTTGGGCGGCACGGTGGTGTAGTGGTTAGCGCTGTCGCCTCACAGCAAGAAGGTCCGGGTTCGAGCCCCGTGGCCGGCAAGGGCCTTTCTGTGTGGAGTTTGCATGTTCTCCCCGTGTCCGCATGGGTTTCCTCCGGGTGCTCCGGTTTCCCCCACAGTCCAAAGACATGCAGGTTAGGTTAACAGGCGACTCTAAATTGACCGTAGGTGTGAATGTGAGTGTGAATGGTTGTCTGTGTCTACCGTATGTGTCAGCCCTGCGATGACCTGGCAACTTGTCCAGGGTGTACCCCGCCTTTCGCCCGTAGTCAGCTGGGATAGGCTCCAGCTTGCCTGCGACCCTGTAGAACAGGATAAAGCGGCTAGAGATAATGAGATGAGATGAGATGAGATCTTTGCAAACCTAAGCCATGCTGCCATCTTCTTTTTAGATAGAAGAGGTTTTCTTCTGGCAACCCTTCCAAACAAGCCATACTTGCGCAGTCTTTTTCTATTTGTACTGTCATGAACTTTAACATTTAACATGCTAACTGTGGCCTGTAGAGTCCTAGATGCAGTTCTTGGGTTTTTTGCAATTTCTCTGAGCATTGCATGGTCTGACCTTGGAGTAAATTTGCTGGGACGTCCACTCCTGGGAAGATTGGCAACTGTCTTGAATGCTTTCCACTTCTGAATGATCTTTCTCACAGTAGAATAATGGGTTTCAAATTGTTTGGAAATGGACTCATAACCCTTCACAGACTGATGTGCAGCAACATTTGCTTCTCTAAGATCATTGCTGATGTCTTTCCTCCTTGGCATTATGTTAACATACACCTGAGTGCACCAGACCAGCAAACTGCCAAAACTTCTGCTTTTTAAGAGGTGGCCACACTTGCTGATGCTCACTTAATCAAATTCATGTGATCAGCAACATCTGTCTGCTAACTCCCTCCATAATTTCTATGGAAGCAGTGAGGGTGTACTTAATTTTTCTACACACTGCTACTGCATTTTTGGCTTACTTTGTGTTAAATAAATAATGACAGGGTGAATATATCATGTGTTATTGGTCACCTGAGATTGTATTTGCCTAATTTTAGACCTGGTAAAGACCAGATGATTTTTAATTATGTCCTGACACTTAAAACCTAGAATTGAAAAAGGGTGTACTTTCTTTTTCACATGACTGTATAGTAATCACTTGAGCCTTAACTGATTGGCTGTACAGTAATTGGAAGGAAAGTTCAATAGTGCCTTACCTACTTGATCTTTGAAAATCTTCGAAATGACCACAGGCACTTTATGCTCAGCTCCTCCCTGAAATAAAGAAAACTCCCTCCAGGTGATTTAGTAACTCTCACGCCCACTGATTATACAAGCTACACTTCATAACCGAGCAAATCATTCAACTCTATTGACTCTTCCATGTTTCTTCTGGGTGGCATCATGAATTTTAATCTCTACTATAGTATTCTCTTTGATCTCCAAAACAGATAACTGCACATATAACATCATGTGTCTTTTATATGACTACTGATTATTTCTAAAAAAAAAAAAAATGTAATTTCCAAGTTATTAACATATGAAAAGTTAGAAGGGCTAAAAAAAAATAAATGTCACACGTTAAATTACCAGTGTACAAACACTTATAAATCTAAATTTTAATTAGTTCATTTATTTATTAGTGTAATATTTATTTATTAGTATAAATATGCAGGTGATTATAGGAAATTGCGTATGCTAACTGGTCGAGAAATTCAGACTATTTCTTGATAATCACCTCCAGTGACTCAGCAAAATGGCGGCTAATCTGTTTGATCACCATAAATGAGGAAGAATTAGAAATTATGAAAGAAAATGCTGTTCCTAAAAGCACTAAAGATGCTACGAAGTTTGGTCTAAAACTATTCAAAGGTAAGGTGGAATTGTGATTTATTTTATCCCTTTCAAAACTAACTATTTTATGCGAGTTGGCATAGATCCGTGACAAGTCTGCACGCATTACATTTGCATGCCACGTTTGAAGTTTGAAAAAAATAATTTTTTGAATACGATTTTTTTTTTTTTTAAATAATCACCTGTGTATTCATACTAAAACAATTATCTGCCTCAGGCTCAGTGAATATCGGTGGTTATTATACATACGGGCCACTTTTTCCATGGAATAAAAACATGCATTCTATTCCCTTCTCGCGGGTTTATTGATGCCATGCAATACTGTTATCATATCACTTATCCTCCATGTATTATGCCACTCTCCCTAATGGAGAATAAGCATGCAATATTGTTATAATATTGCACGTTGTCAAGACAGCACGACGCCACATTTTGGAGCTCATGCGAAGATCCAATGACAAAACTTCTGCTGCGCATGCGCACAATCAGTTCTTTGTTGGCCGGAAGAGAGAGAAGACAGGGTTAATTCAGTGCTCGGATTAAGCACTAAATAAATAAACTGAAACTAAAGACGCGCTGAACACCCGAAAGGCTACCAAAACTTCATTATATCTTCTTCACGCATATTTACAAGAGAAAAACAGACCAACAGACATCGAAAAACTGGAAAAGAGACACACGTCGGAGATGTAAAACTTCCGCACTAGTGAGTGACTGACAGTTTGTTCACAAACATGGCTGCGAGGTTTGCCTCATTAAAAGCCGAAGATTTAAAGACAAACACGTGCTGAACACCCAAAAGGCTACCAAAACTTCACTGGATATTCTTCACACATTTAATCTTCCGCATTAAATATATGGAAAAACTGAAAAGATACACGTCGGAGATGTCAAACTTCCACGCTAGCGAGTGAGTGACAGTTTGTAAACAAACATGTCTGCGAGGTTTGCTTCATTAAAAGCCGAAGATTTAAAGAGAAAGATGCGCTGAACACCCGAAAGGCTACAAAAACGTCACTGGATATTCTTCACGCATATTTACAAGAGAAAAACATACCAACGGAGATCGAAAAACTGGAAAAGAGAGCAATAGTGGAAATATTGTCAAAGTTCTACTTGGAGGTGAAGAAAAGTGACGGAGACTTTTACAAGAGAACTTCACTCATGGACTTCACTCAGCAAAGCCCTTTTGTTTTGAACAACTGCAATGTAACAATTAACTACGATCAAAAGTAACTTTGAACTTGAACGGTCAACCTGTAAATAGCTTATATATAAGTTGGGTTGTTGTTCAGGCTTTTTGGACTTGTACCATTTTTATTGTTAGAACTTTGACTTTGTACATTGGTTTGACAGAACAATGAATTACATTCGATCAGAATCAGCATTATATATGTCAGTCCTGCGATGGCCTGGCGACTTGTCCAGGGTGTACCCCGCCTCTCGCCCATAATCAGCTGGGATAGGCTCCAGCTTGCCTACGACCCTGTAGAACAGGATAAGCGGCTACAGATAATGGATATATATATGAATATATCTGATATACCACTCAAAGCCAGCCAATATTATTTCAATAATAACCTCGACTTTGTCTCGGTTATTATTCACCAATATTCACTTCCCCTTCAGTGAATAATTGTTAATTATGACAAAATTCAAATCAAGTATATTTACAAAGATATGTGCTGAAACTAAGAACAGACCAAACTAAACATATATGTTTTTAATCTTGATTTAAAATAAATAAATAAATAAATAAACATACACGCACACAGGGCTATATTCAATATTTCTTTTTTCTGCAAAATTAAAACAGGGCATTTTCTCTTTAATTTAGTCACCTGCCAAATCCCACCTGCCAACTATTTCTCCCCTATCCGTGACATCTACTGACTGGGGAGGGTGACATGTGCTTTCTCAGAGACACATGAAGGCAGCCAAGCACATATTTTCGAGCTATTGCTTATGCTGTGTCACAGGGCAGCATAATACACTCAGAGGAAAGCAATATCTACCCTCTTCCACATATATGAGCTCACAAATACCAATGAATGAGTGTCGCTGTGATTGACAGGAGAGACAGAGTATCTGAGAGTATGGCCAGATTTCTTGGCTCTTGGCCATCGGTGGCTGTAGCATCATTGGGATTTGAGCTTGGGATCTCCCGATAATACAGCAAACAATTTTCTGTTGGGCCACTTGGAAGCCACAAAAAATATTTCTTTCATTTGGATATAAATAAACAGATTTCATTTTTAAAGGCAAGCAATCTTTTCAAATAAGATGTGGCATCGTCTAATCTCCTCCATGTGAATGCAATACGATACATAATTGTTCTTTATGTACAACCCCAAATCAGAAAAAAGTTGGTACGGTATGGAAAATGCAAAAAAAAAAAAGATAGCAGTGATTTTTTTAAATTTACTTTGACTTGTATTTCAGTACAGACAGTTTGAACCCAAGATATTTCAGGTTTTGTCTGGTCAACTTCCTTTTTTTTCCATTCCTGTATTTCAGGCCTGCAACACATTCCAAAAAAAGTTGGGACGGGGCAATTTAGGGCTAGCAATGAGGTAAAGCAATTAAATAATGATGTGATTTGAAACAGATGATTGTAATCATGACATGTAACCATGTAAGGTGCAAAATCAGGATTCAGGAAAGACCTAGTCTTTGAGGAGTAAAGATTGGACGAGGATCTCCAGTTTGTCAACAAATGCATGAGAAGATTATTGAAATGTTTAAAAACAATGCTCCTTAAAGAAAGATGGGAAGGGATTTGGCTATTTCAGCCTCTACATTGCATAATATCATTAAATGATTCAAGGAACATGGAGGAATTTCACTGAGTAAAGGGTAAGGGCACAAGCCTAAGCTGAACACCGTGATCTCCAAACCCTCAGACGGCACTGCATCAAGAACTGTCATTCATCTATAGCTGATATAACCCCATGGGCTCTGGATTGCTTTGGCAAACCTTTTTTCAAACACTAAAATATGGAGTTACATCCACAAATGACAGTTAAAACTCATCTCATCTTATTATCTCTAGCCGCTTTATCCTGTTCTACAGGGTCGCAGGCAAGCTGGAGCCTATCCCAGCTGACTACGGGCAAAAGGCAGGGTACACCCTGGACAAGTCGCCAGGTCATCACAGGGCTGACACATAGACACAGACAACCATTCACACTCACGGTCAATTTAGAGTCACCAGTTAACCTAACCTGCATGTCTTTGGACTGTGGGGGAAACCGGAGCACCCGGAGGAAACCCACGCAGACACGGGGAGAACATGCAAACTCCACACAGAAAGGCCCTCGCCGGCCCCGGGGCTCGAACCCAGGACCTTCTTGCTGTGAGGCGACAGCGCTAACCACTACACCACCGTGCCGCCCCAGTTAAAACTGTATTGTACAAAAAGGAAGCCTTGTGGTAACTGTGTCCAGAAGCACCGTTGACTTCTCTGGGCTCTGAGGCATCTGGAATGGCATGTATTATGAAACATGTATTGTGGTCAGACGAATCAGTATTTCACATCTTTTTTGGAAGAAATGGACGCTGTGTGCTCCGGACCAAAGAAGAAAAGGACCATCCAGACTGTTACCAGAAACAAGTCCAAAAGCCAGAGTCTGTCACGATATGGGGTTGTGTCAGTGCCCTTGGCAAAGGTAACAAACTTTTGTGATGGCAGCATTAATGCAGAAAAGTACACTGAGATTTTGGAGCAACATATGCTGCCTTCAAGACGTCATCTTTTCCGAGGACACCCATGCATATTTTAAGAAGACACTGCAAAAGCACATTCCAAAGGCATGACTGCAGAAGACGAGGGTGCAGCTGCTCGACTGGCCTGCCTGCAGTCCCTTCTGTCTCCAACAGAGAATGTACGGTGGATTTTGAAGCAAAAAATATGACAATGACAACCCCATACTGTTACACACCTTAAGACCTGTTTTCAGGAAGAATGGGACAAAATAACACCTGACACACTTCATCACTTGGTGTCTTCAGTCACGAAACATCTTTTAAGTGTTGTGAGAAGGAATGGCAACATTATAATTGGTCCATGTATGTACTTATGGTCCATGGACCATAAGTGGTAAATGCTTTACTGTCCCAATGTTCTTTTGAAATGTGTTGCAAGAATCAAAAGTGAAAAGAAGTGTTTATTTTGAAAAAACAATACAATTCATGAGGTAAAACATCAAATAATGTGCTGTTGTATTGTTTTGAGTGCAGTACAAGTCAAAGATTATTTACAAATCATTGTCTTCAGTTTTTATTTCAATTTCAACAAACCATCCCAACTTTTTCTGATTTGGGGTTGTATGTAATATTCCATTATATTATATGGACATGAGTCTTTTACTGGGAAATATACCACTTGTATTTTTCACATGAGCTACATCCAGGACATGGAGAACCAAAACCATGACATATAAATCTCTATATGTCACTCGTGAGGAACTCGATGAATTGTTCTGATAATTTTGGGCACTTTTTGTTTCTTAATGTGTCGATATAATAAAAAGAAGATTAGATTAGATTAGATAAAACTTTATTGATCCCTTTGGGCGGGTTCCCTCAGGGAAATTAAGATTCCAGCAGCATCATTACAGATAAACAGAGAAAAGAAATAGAGAAAACTTCTAGATAAATTAAAATAAATTAAGTATTTACATATACAAATATAAAAAGAATAAGATATGGGGAAGAGATGAAGGGGGGAGGGGGGAAAGAAAAATGTGGGGAGAAGGGGGGAGCGGTGGCAGGAGAGATATTGCAGTTGCACGCTGGCTTGAAGATATGAAGTTTATCTTCTTGTGTTGAAAAACTTGCATTTTTCATATGAAATACATCGCGGATCTGAGTGAAGTATTTCCCGATATTTCACTCTGATGATGTCACCCCCAGTGTTTTCCTGTTGACTTGGCCTGCACTGTCAAAATGGCGAACCGGTTCAAAATTAAAATTCTTTTGAATAACTTGTGTATTTTTTGTGGCTGTGTCCATATAATATAAAGAATATTACATGGTGGCAAGAAGATATGTTTATCTTCTCATGTTGAAAAATATATCACTCAAAGATAAACTTCATATCTTCGCGCACCCGTGTAATATCCTATATATATGCCGTTGCTAATATTTTGAGTGCATTTATATCTCAAAACGTAAATTTCAGTGAGACATATTGTGTTTACATTAAGCTGTCAGAGAGTGGCAATGGACTGCTCACTTGAGCAGATGTCATGCAAGAGAAATGAATTTAATTCCAAGGTCAGAATGTCATGTACCTTCCTAACATGCATGACTCTGAATACTGCTGTTCTGAATAATGCTGTGGACAATTTCAGTATTAACTCCACACTATGTGTCTGAATACAGCCCATAGACTATGAATACAGCCCATAATAATAATAATAATAATAATAATAATAATAATATATACATATATATATATATATATATATATATATATATATATATATATATATATATATATATATATATATACACACACAGGGTGTCTAAAAAAAAATGTACTCACACTTTAACTGTCCCTAACATGCTGCCTTTTTTGTGTTGCAGGTGTAATTAATTAAATCACAGCATGGACTTCTTTTTGTGGGGATATCTCAAAGACAAAGTTTATCGCACCAAACCAAGAACAATTGATGCATTGAAATTGGAAATTGAAAGACAATGTCGCGATATTCCTAATGACCCGTTTCGTGACGTTTGCGAATCCCTTGGTGCGCGTTATCAGCGTTGTCTGGACAATAATGGTCATCAATTTGAACATTTGCGAACATGATTCTTCAATTACATTTGTCTTCTGTATTTGAAGCTATTCCATTTCACTCTATGTTCATAAATAAAGGTTTTCTCGTCATTCAAAGTGTGAGTACATTTTTTTGAGACACCCTGTGTATATATATATATATATATATATATATATATATTTTTTTTTTTTTTTTTTTTTTTTTTTTTTAAGCAGACAAAATGAACCTACTTTGATGCTCAGACCAAGACCTCCAGTTGCCTGTCTTACAACAGTTCTGTGCTTTAAAAAAGGGGAATTTAGTTGGTAGGATTATAAAGACAACATAATTATCAGAATGTCACATTCAACAAAGGCAACAATAACTGTAATGGAATATGCATACTCTGATCACTTATAATAATAATAATAATAATAATAATAATAATAATAATAATACATTCTTCCAATGGAAATTAATGGATGGACGTTTAACAAAGGCGACAATAACTGTAACGGAATATGCATACTCTGATCACTTAATAATAATAATAATAATAATAATAATTTTCAAGTATATTTTTGTCATCCTTTCAAAAATTCAAGTCTAATATGAAAATAAATATTGTATCTCTGGGTCCACAGTGAAAAATACAAGACAACACAAAGGCATTAGAAGTAGAACTACATACTATACTGTGTGTAAATAATGTAAGACATAATTTATGTGTACAATAAATTTAAAAAAAAAATGCAGCACATAACAATAAATACACAGGACACTACTTTAGTTTACAGCAACTATACAGCACAACAACAGCACTGTAAGGATAAAATAATTTTATACCTCAAAATTACTGTTTAGGGCTTCACAGTGTGTAACACAGTGTGTTAGGGCTTTCTGTGTTACAAGGGTCATTACATCAGACTGTGGAATGTATCGTTGTTAGCCAGCTAATAATAATAATAATAATAATAATAATAATTTTCAAGTATATTTTTGTCATCCCTTCAAAAATTCAAGTCTAATATGAAAATAAATATTGTACATCTGGGTCCACAGTGAAAAATACAAGACAACACAGAGGCATTAGAAGTAGGACTACATACTATACTGTGTATATACTTCCACCAGTAATTTTTAAACTCTGTCCTGCGACAAGGGGCCCACCCAAAATGGCGGCTCCTATTAAAATCATTGTTATCAGAAGTTAGCATTCTCTCATTTCAATATTTTATAGGCATGACACACAAAACTGCGTTAGCCTGCTACAAATATTTTCCTAAGCTCATGGAGAAATGATGTTGTGTTATTCAGCTTGAATTTATGACATTCTACTTAGGAGGTCTTCTGACACTAGGCTCCATTAAGCTGAGTCTCAGAAGAATTTATGTGTTCAAATGTTAAGAGGA